>NC_092252.1:16607111-16632111 GCF_036320965.1 Panulirus ornatus | reverse complement strand
CAGTCAGTCATACGCCAGTACACACCTAGCCATTCATACACCGCCACACACCTAGTCAGTCATACGCCACCACACACCTAGCCATTCATACGCCACCACACACCCAGCCAGTCATAAACCACCATACACCCAGTCAGTCATTCGCCACCACACACCCAGTTAGTCATACGCCACCATACACCCAGCCAGTCATACGCCACCACACACCCAGTCAGTCATTCGCCACCACACACCCAGTTAGTCATACGCCACCACACACCCAGTCAGTCATATGCCACCACACACCCAGGCAGTCATACGCCACCACACACTCAGTCAGTCATTCGCCACCACACACCCAGTTAGTCATACGCCACAACACACCCAGTCAGTCATACGCCACCACACACTCAGTCAGTCATTCGCCACCACACACCGAGTCAGTCATACGCCACCACACACCCAGCCAGTCATTGGCCACCACACACCCAGTCAGTCATACGCCACCACACACCCAGTCAGTCATACGCCACCACACACCCAGTCAGTCATACGCCACCACACACCCAGTCAGTCATTGGCCACCACACACCCAGTCAGTCATTGGCCACCACGCCTATATCTACGGGAAAAATGCAAGCCAAGGCATGAGATGTGTTCCCCAGAGTCTCATCCATGACGCAGGTGAGATATGAGGAGCCAATTAGCGAGGCCCATGTGCACGACGGAGTGAGGGACTAGGTATTATGATGAGACAGCGAGTAATCCCCAAGATCAAGCTGGTTCTTTCCAGACGACATACGCGGAATGGACTGACAACTCCCATTAAACTGGACCGACGAAACCCACGGAATGGACCGACGACTCCCATCACAAAGGACTGAGGAGACTTGCTGAACGGACCGACGAATCACATTAATATGGACCGACTTCGCATACGGAATGGACCAAAACCTCCCGTTAAAATGGACATGTGACCTTCGCTGAATGTAGCGACTGCGTTCACGGAATGGAGAAGGAAAATAAATAGCAATGATTTCGTCGGGTTCAAGACCCGTCCATTACTGACGTGGGAGAGCAAGGAGGACGACTGGAGACAAGGGAACTCCCGGATATGATGACGATGAGGGTGGAAAGGAAAAAGGGGAAAGGAAGTATATATATATAAATATATATATATATATATATATATATATATATATATATATATATATATATATATATATATATATATATATATATATATATATTTTTTCTTTTTTGATTTTCCAAAAGAAGGAACAGAGAAGAGGGCCAGGTGAGGATATTCCCTCAAATGCTCAGTCCTCTGTTCTTAACGCTACCTCGCTCACACGAAAAATGGCGAAAAGTTTGAAAGGAAGAATAAAGAATATATATATATATATATATATATATATATATATATATATATATATATATATATATATATATATATATATATATATATATATATATATATATATATATATATATATATATATATATATATATATATATATATATATATATATATATATATATATATATATATATATATATATTTCTTATACTTCTCGTTGACACTTGCCATTATTCTCTCTCTCTCTCTCTCTCTCTCTCTCTCTCTCTCTCTCTCTCTCTCTCTCTCTCTCTCTCTCTCTCTCTCTCTCTCTCTCTCTCTCTCTCTCTCTCTCTCTCTCTCTCTCTCTCTCTCTCTCTCTCTCTCTCTCTCTCTCTCTCGTCAGCTCAGTTCCCGAGACAGAGGGGGAAGGTTGCGAGAGGCTAGTGCATACCTTCTGTTTTCACATTGGTGGCGGGGAGAGGAAGCAGTCATGGGAGGAGACTGTTTTACATACATACATGCAGGTGAAAAGGTCAGGGTTGAGCGTCTTGAGGTGGTTGGAGGGAAGGAGGGAGCTGGTTGGAGGGATGGAGGGAGATGGTTGCAGGGATGGAGGGAGATGGTTAGAAGGATGGAGGAAGAGTAAGATAGATGGAGAAATAAGATATAAGGAAATTTAAATAGAAAGAGATGAAGGTAGGAGAGAATGTTAGAAAATTGAAAGAATACACGAGGTGGTGAAGATAGATAAGATAGACAGGAGAAAAAATAACAGATAGTGGAGAGAAAGAGAGGGAGCGACAGGAGATCATGAACGAAAGTGAAGTGGAATGTGAAAGATGATGAAAGGAATTGAAAATGATAATAGAAATAATGAAGAGAAAAGAGAGAAGAGACGAAACACACGGAGGAGAAATGAAAAAAAAAAGAATATATATATATATATATATATATATATATATATATATATATATATATATATATATATATATATATATATTTCTCTCTCTCTCTCTCTCTCTCTCTCTCTCTCTCTCTCTCTCATCTCTGGAACATTCCTAGCCTCAACATCCAGCCTCCTCCTCCCCCTTTTCCCTGAACACCAAGCGTCTTCTCCATCACTTGACCTTCTCCCTGAACCCCAGTCGTCCATTTCTGCCGCCTCTCACTGTACACTATCAGATCTCCAGCAACAACCTCCTCCTACCATCGCTTCCGCACCGAGGGCGGTGTTTGTGTTCACCCTAGTAGAAAAAGACCCATTGCTCGCCTCATGAATCTTTGGCTGTCTCTTGCCCGGCTCCGAAGCCATCTGCCTCAGTATCATCTTTACCCTTCTAAAGATTCGCTTTTGCGCTTTTTTCTTGGCCTGGCATGAGACATTGCCAGACACCTACTCGCTGAAGTCCTCTACGCAGGAGATTTCAGCGTAAACCTCAAAGATTGGGTTGGTTCTATTTGGGATGATCCTGGTGGAGCTGAGTCCCCTTTCTCTTTCCCTTCAATAAGGAACACGGGTCACTGATCGTCTTTACCTCTCCTTTACAATACTTGATTTCTTTTCCTCAGCTCCGAACCTTTATTTCTGGCCTCTTCGGGTCGTCCGACTACAGTCTTGTCTCTGTCACTGTTCTATAGAGCTCTCTGCTTGTGTCCCAACCACTAAGGCGTGGACTTGCGGCCCACAAATGGCTGCAGCTTCCCATAGTTTCTGTGTGGAGACCAGCCTACACGAGGATGGATCCTTCCGTTCTCTTCTCGTACATTGAGGTTCTGTGATTCTCTCCTTTCTTTCTTCTTCCCCTTTTCTTTCAGCCTCTTCACCTTAAGGGCTCAGGTGCAAACGCATCTGAAGAGCCCAGATTAATTTCTTCTACATTCTTCATCTTATTCTCTTTATATTTCTGTGGCTCTTGATGTTAGCCACGATGACGAAAACAGATAACTGAGCGTTGTGATTCAAATGAATGAAGAATATAGGACATATTTGACGTAATATTACCTTAAAAATCATGTATATATATATATATATATATATATATATATATATATATATATATATATATATATATATATATATATATATATATATATATATATATATAAAGAGTATAGCGAGCCACAATACGTATGATGCAATATGGAGAGACGCCAGACTGCAAATGTGACGATAAAATATGAGGACAGGGGAACGCACTCTGCGAATTTGCATATGTGAGAGAGATCATAATACTTGCCGCATCTTTTGCGAAGGAAAAAAAAAAGGAATGTCAGGTGAAGACCAACTTGATACCAAAACTAATACTGAAAAATTTGATTACGCTTGACCATCTTGTTCTGCAAGTGTTCACTGTTTCCCTCGTGAGAAAGGTAGCGTCTGGATCAAATGACCGAGCCTCAGCGAATAGAGTATCCTCATTTGGCTCTTTGCACGGTTCCTTCCTTTGGAAAGTAATACAGGAGGGGAGGCGTTTGTGTTATGATAATCTAGAAGTGCATGAATTAGTCCCACAATTTTCCAGTTCTCAAAATTTACATAATCCAGTTTACTATATATTCGTCCACACTATACACATGATGTATATTGACATATAGGAATGTTTGATGATTATAACATTATAACATTTGTAAATCTCTTAAACAAACGAAGTCGTATGGATTGTGGAAGAAGGTATTTCTATACCTATATTACCACATATTATGAGTCTATGTTGTTAAACTCCCTGGTTCATGATTTCTCTGTCCCAATATCCATGGAGGTTCACTGATGTGTATGTTCGAAGCATCAGTTCCGAACCAGTGAGACTAAGCGTCATTGTTCCAGTGTTTATGAAACATACGAAATCATGAAATGTTGGTGACACTTCAGGCGTGGAAAATTATTTAACGATGTGGTAGGAAATGATGTGATTTGACCCGTTCAGGATGATGGCATGGCGACCCTCGACACGATGGTACGAACCTCCAACACGATGATATGAACCTCCAACACGATGATATGAACCTCCAACACGATGGTACGAACCTCCAACACGATGATATGAACCTCCAACACGATGATATGAACCTCCAACACGATGGTACGAACCTCCAATACGATGGTATGAACCTTCAACACGATGGTACTAACCTCTAACACGATGGTACGGACCTCCAACACGATGGTACGAACCTCCAACACGATGGTACGAACCTCCAACACGGTGGTACGAACCTCCAACATGATGGTACGAGCCTCCAACATAATGGTATGAACCTCCAACACGATGGTACGGACCTCCAACACGATGGAACGAACCTCCAACACGATGTTACGGACCTCCAACACGATGGTATGAACCTCCAACACGATGGTACGGACCTCCAACACGATCTCACGAATCTTGTGTAGGACTGTCCTACCTTCAACACGACACCTTCTGTAGATTGTATGACCTCCAGCACGAAGTCACAAACTTGGGTAGGATGGTACGACCTTCAGTATGATGGCATGACCTTCATCATGATGGCATGACCTTCATCATGATGGCATGACCTTCATCATGATGGCATGACCTTCATCAGTACAACGATGCGATCCCTGGATATGTAGGCAGGTCTACACCATCTTTGTAGGTATAAGCCTTCTGTAGGTACACCCTCTCTGTAGCTACACCCTTTCTATATCTTCACCCCTCAGTGTATCTTCACCCTCTCTGTGTCCGTAACTTCGTTGTGTCTGCAGGCTGCATCCACACTGTGGCTTCACCCTCCCCCTGTTTTTTCCCTCCGTGTGTCTTCACCCTCCCTATGTTTTCTCCCTCCCTGTGTCTTCACCCTCCTCATGTTTTCTCTCTCCCTGTGTCTTCACCCTCCCCATGTTTTCTCCCTCCCTGTGTCTTCTCTCTCCCTTTGTTTCGTCCCACCCTGTGCCTTCTCCCTACCCATGTCTTCTCCCTCTCTGTTTCTTCTACTTTACCCATGTTCACTCCCACCCACCTCGTGATTACACGCCCTATGTCTGAACCATCTAGATATATGCACCGTCTGTATGGCAACACTACTCCCATATCAAAACTCTCCCTACGCTTTTTTTCCCACCTTGACCTTAGTTAATGACACCCTGGCCTCGGTTCCGGACGGAGGTTACCTCTGAGTTTATTCGAGTGGTGTAGACTTATCAACGAGATGTCTTTCAATATCTCGCTTTCTCCTGTCTTAATGGCTGTTATGATGAATTCATAAAAGAATATTTTTTTCACTGAAATGAAGGTAATTCTACGACTATTTTCCATTTTCAATATCTACATAGTTTGAGTAAAGACGCTAGTGAAGCCATTACAGTTAACAGAGAGTGTTTGTGGTGAGGTGAGAGTGTGTGAGTGTGGGGCAGAGCACGTCCTAGTTTGTGCTATGGAGGAAGCAGAGTATTCGATATAGATAAGCATGTAGAGACCAAGATGGATGAAAAAGAGATTTCAGAAAGCAAATACAAATACACAGGTATGAGTGAGAGATAAGAAGACAGTTAACAGTTCGAGGATCTAAGAGTTCTGGCGGGGGGAAGAAATGGGATGAACCCGGCCTCATTCTTGTCGAGGATTTTTACGGTAAATGTCTGGACCAAGAGATTTGCAACGGGGAAAAAGAAAACGAGATGGTTTTATCACGAAAGAGGTACTGTTGGTTAGAGTGTATGAAAGACGATATACAAGACGTACAGACGCTATTAAGGCGACTGTAGTGGTTCTTTAGAAAGATATGAAGATCGTAGAATGAGCGAGGCCGGAGGAGATCCCAGAGAAATGTAGAGTTCTCATCTGAGAGTTTGAGAATGTAAGAAGGTCGCGGTACGATGTTAGGTATGTGCAGAGGAGTTGAGGGTATTCGTAGGGCTAAGGAGGTAGATTACACAGATTTGTGTGGGAGGACTGGCTTTAACTCGAGCCAAGCTCTCTCCTGCCGGGGGGAAATATCTTAATGTTGTGTAAGAAATGTTCCGCTGACCATCCATCTCAGTCACATAATCCATTTGGACTCTTCTCTTCAGAGCGAAGTATAGATTCCCTCCCACTACAACAACCGTTTGGCTTGAGCTCCAAGAAACGACCGTAAACACATGAATGTTTTTCCCCCATTTTGATTCATTTTCCCGTCAGTAGTCTGCGTATCAAGATAGAAATACACTGCTTAGCCTGGTCGTCTATCTAACTATCGTGAGCCAGTCTGTGCTACACCTTCAGCTGTTCCTGGAGGTGTGACATAGACCATAAGTTGTCCTACTGTCATCATCTTTTGCTCCAGATCTCAGATCTCTGACTGTGCATACTCGAGAGTTCCCTGGCGTAACAGCCCACACAACATCTCGAGGGAAGAAGACCTCAAGATTCAATTGATGGATTTCGTGAGAGACGAGGAGGGTTGTGGGATGTTACGTACTTCAGGCCTGGAGTGATCCAGAGCATCAGGGTTAGAGTGCTGTTGTGTTTCTCTTCAAGATCATTTCCCACACTGTGGTAAGACGTCATCAGTGGAGGCTTGTGCGAGAGGAGTGTTCAACGCCTCCTCCATCATCGTGGACGTAAAGTGGGATCCCCTGATCTCCGACAATCTCCCCGGCCACTCCAAGTAGCGCGAGCGCCTTCAACAGCGCCTCGGATACCTGATATATGTTCTGCTTTAGTTTGCCCTTCCAAGGCGTCTTCACAGGCTACCTTCATCACTCCCCCTCCCGAGGTGCCAATTGTTATTACAGCAAGTCATTCAGTCGAGTTCGTCCTGGAGCGCCAGCTTTCGCCTTGATTATTCTGGAGATTGTGCTCAGGGAGGAGCACACTCCTCCTCCCTCCTCCAGAGCCCTAAAGACTATCGTCGTGGCCCTGGGCCGCCCTCAACGTGCTCGACACTCATGTTCGAGTCCACCGCGACATCAAACCTACTCCAGGTTTGTGTGAAATTCTGGGTCACCTCTGCCATCCCTGCTCCTCTGACAACCTCCATTCTTAACCTTCAGTCACACGTGTGATGTTATCAGTAACAAGATCGGAGATGGTGGATCCCATACACACAGATTATTCTAGTGAAGAAGTAACAACCTTAACTCTGGCTTTGTGACGACCCCTTATCGTTCCTCGTTGTGACGACCCCTTATCGTTCCTCGTTGTGACGACCCCTTATCGTTCCTCACTGTGTCAACTCCTATTCGTTCCTCACTGTGTCAACTCCTATTCGTTCCTCACTGTGTCAACTCCTATTCGTTCCTCACTGTGTCAACTCCTATTCGTTCCTCACTGTGTAAACTCCTGTTCGTTCCTCACCAGACGCCATGCCATGGGAGTGTCAGTGGTCAGTCACCCAGTTTTCCACGACTTCCTCCAGCGAGAACACTGACTGATCGATGATAATAAGAGTAACGAGTCACTCATCTTCAGATGACACTCCTTAGGTATCAGGTGTCTCTCAGCTCCACAACACACAGCTACATCGCACTGTCTTTAAGCACTTCAAATGTCCTTGCTATACAATGTGGCTCGGGACTCATACATGGTGGAGAATGGGTTCACGAGGGTCGCTGTGTCATCTCTCCAAGACGTCGGCGTGAACACATACCTTACCCTCCTGTGGGTTAGGTTAGTGCCCCTCCTGGGACCAGCCATCTCCCGTCACTCCTGCCTGATGCCTCGCGACACACCAAAGCCTGAAGGAGGGATTTCACCCAACACTTCAGATGAGAAGTTGACGATGGCTTTCTGTCGCCAACTTATCACTTAGGAAACATCTCTACCACTCCTGCTATCACCTAAAGTTTCCCCTCACACCCCGTCCTGCAGTCACCACTCCAGCCAGATCTATCCTGTTACATCTCTGTCAAGACTCTTTTCGTGTGGAAAGTATTGGAAATTGTCTTGAGTTGAAGTAGAGTCTGTTGTTTGGGCTTTTATGTAGTCCTTCCTCACCTTCACCACCTATATATATATATATATATATATATATATATATATATATATATATATATATATATATATATATATATATATATATATATATATATATATATATTTATATTTTTTCAATCGACATACAAATTAGCAGCTACGTTGTTAAAAGTTTGATCACAGTATGAAAGCTCTCGTTGGTTGTTTGATAAACTTCTTAACTTGTTGATACATACATCTGTCCTCCCCAGGGTGTGGTCTGACCGACTGAAGGTTATGCCCGAAGGCGTTTCTCAGCACAGTTACACCTCTACGTTCGAATCTGCTACACCCTGCTTGGTAGCCCAAGATTCTCTTTCTCTTCTGGGAGCTGGGGGGTTAAACCTGCCTCCAGGGCCAAGTAGTAACTGAGAATGATGGCCCAACTACCCTTTAGGCTGTTGGCAGTTTGGATCAACAGCTCAGAGCGACACAAGTGGACATCCAGTGCTGTCTGTGTTTGCGTCGAGCGGAGGAGGGGATGGCTTCCTTGGCCCTGAACAGAGGTCGCGTCATCGGCCTTCCCCTCCGCCTTGTCCTCCAGCCTCACTCCCTTGAGGCCTGAGTCGTTGGAGGCTCTGTTCCTACACGTATCCATCCCTTCTCCTTCTACCTGGCTTGTTTCCTTTTCCGTCCTGCTGTTGCTCCTCCACCTTGCCGTTGCCCCTAAGCCCTGCTGTTCCTCCTCCACCCTGCCGTTGCCTCTATGCCCTGCCGTTGCTCCTCCACCCTGCCGTTGCTTCTCCACCCTGCCGTTGCTCCTCTACCCTGCCGTTGCTCCTCCACCCTGCCGTTGCTTCTCCACCCTGCCGTTGCTCCTCTGCCTTGTCTTTCCTCAAACTGATGATGTTATCGTCGTCTCTCCCCGGTTCTCTCTCTCTCTCTCTCTCTCTCTCTCTCTCTCTCTCTCTCTCTCTCTCTCTCTCTCTCTCTCTCTCTCTCTCTCCCCCTCCCTCGTGTTGTATTTGGCGTCGCTCCTCTCGTAACACAGAGTCCATGTTCAGGATCTCCAGCTCCGAGTGTATTTGCTGTACGTTACCTCCTCCTCCTCCTCCTGGCGTTGTTTTTCTTGCCTCTTCAGCTCCAGCTGACTCTACCATTCCCGATCTTATCCCATTCCAATGTTAGACATCCTGGGTTCGTTTCTTCCTCCACTCCCGACACAATCTCTTTGTGGGGGTCTCCTTTCGCATCCCAGTCCCTTCGCAAGTTCTCTTAACTCCCTGAGAATCGATGTAATTGAATACATGTAAAATAACAACTTGAAAAATGTTGCCATCACTTTGTCACAATATGAGATGACTCTTGATGCTTAACGCCACCAGCTGTACAAGCTTCGGGGAGGGAGTTACTGACGAATAATCCAAAGCCATGCTCTCTACCAACCATGAAAAATCTGAATTAATATAAGTACATTCACAGAATAAAAAGACAAATGATCAGTGTTAATATACTAACAAATAAGATTATCTTAGTCTACTGTATTATGACCAAGAGTTAATCTTATTAACTAGGATTTACCCTGAAATCTTAACATGCATTGGAATGAAGGACTGTTGACGAATATTTCATTCACGAAGGACAGTGGACAATAATTACTTTCTGACAACTTTAATACCCACAGAGTCAGGCAGTCAGTCCAGGCTTAGAGACACAAACTCCTAATTTTCGCCCCCAAGTCCTCACGTCACCAGTAATTGCACTCAGCTCGCCTGCATCCCACAGCCCTCTAGATCCACTGTCTCCCCTAAGCCAGGCTTCGACCTGAGAGGCCCAAAACTGCTCAGATACCAGTTCAGAATCCTTCCCTCAGATCACACCTGCTTACTTCATCAGTTACACTCGCCTTTCCCAGAAAGGGGATGTTACTGTGGCTGGCAATGGTCATGTCTCCAGGTGCACTCACACGCTCGCCTCCTTCCCCTTTCTGCAACATCAATTCAATTTGCAAGCAATCATGCATCACTAAAAGGATATTAGCCGATCAGAATTCTAGAAACCCACGGGTAATGCCGACCCGTTGACCAGTCCAGATATAAAGTAGATCACCTATCGCTTCACTTCTTGTCGATGGGGTCAACTTGTCCAACGACAGATATAAACCTTACAGTCACATGATTCTCGTGTTAAACCAAAGTTTATGATATATATGTGTGGCTCTTCCTATGTTGGGCCACATCCACGATATGTGGCCCCCTCCCCAACACATCCTTTCATTACAGGAGGTTTACACCGTGATCACACCATCGTATGTGGAACCACCCACTATCCTGCATTAGTGAACCCCTACACACACACACACACACCTCGCCTGTGGGTACTACACTCTCTCTTTCGAGAGCCATAGACACACACACACACACACACACACACACACACACACGGGGGGGGGAGATAGAGAGAGAGAGAGAGAGAGAGAGAGAGAGAGAGAGAGAGAGAGAGAGAGAGAGAGAGAGAGAGAGAGAGAGAGAGAGAGAGAGAGAGAGAGAGAACCATTCATCATCACCCCGCAACTCGGGCCGTGCCGCAGTAACCCGGTCTCTCCCCCACCAACACTATGATCAGACATTAATCTTAACCCCCTGCCCTGGGAGGAGCAAGAGGAGGAGGAGGAGGCTGCTGCTTTCATTTTACACCCTCGCGTGTCATTCAGAATGATCGATGGACTTCAGCTGCAGCTACTTCCGAGACGCACCACAGTTTTACGCCGTCGTTTCATTCCCGAGGAAGAGCTATGGACGCGCTGTGCAGCCTTGCCATCGCGCACGAAGTACTGGTGATTCTGAGGTATACACAGGGAACGAGTTGGCTCCTCCCAGAATACTGATTGAATGGTGGGAGGTGTTATCCAGATGTGTTCTACCCAGTGTGGTATGATGTAGGAAGTGTTAATTATACTACTACTACTACTACTACTACTACTACTACTACTACTACTACTACTACTACTACTACCACTACTACTTCTATTACTCCTCCCACTACTTCTACTATTACTACTACTACTACTAACAATAGAAATGATGATAATGAAAGTAGCAATGATAAAACAACTACAATTATGATGATGATTATAGTCATAATGATAATGATAACAAATATATTAATAATGATAACAATGTTGATAAAAATAGTATTCATAATGATATTAGTAACGATAATAATACTATCGATAATGACAATATACTAATACTAATGATAATGATGATATCATTGATAATGATAAAGGACTATATACTGAACTGAATGCACCCAAAGGACAAAGACATCAGGAAGAAAATACACACAACAAAAAGGAGGTTGAGACTTAACAAGGAGTGAGGAGAGAGGTTGAGGCTCTGTGCCTGGCGATTCTTAGTTTACAGATCACTCGTATATTCCACTGAACCATCACAGTATAATGAACCCTTCAAGAAGCACCCACGTTTTCTATACCTACGATTTTCATGTCTTGATGCCTAGTTTATTTCGTGCATATATATATATATATATATATATATATATATATATATATATATATATATATATATATATATATATATATATATATATATATATTCAGTGGTAGAATAATTGTCAACATTTTCCATCTTTCCAGAGTCTGGAGCTTCGAACCCAGTCAGAAGCAGCTCGACTCTGTTCAGTCTTCATCGGTCAAAGTCGTCGGGAACCTGTGATGTTCTGGGGACTCATCCCATGTTTTCTGTTTTCCATTTTACTTAAATGGTCATTATCTCCCTGACTCAGTTCATATATATACATTAATTTAGGCATAACTTATTAAATGCTACTTATCCTTTATCTTAATTATTTACTTACTTACTGGTTTATTGTTTCTTCCATGTTCTCTTTTGTTGCAAGACTTCCCCAGTTTCTACTTTCCATCCTGAATCACTTTCTCTTTGAGCTATTCCCTTCCTTACCTTCTTGTTCCTTTTCTTTATCTTTTCCTCAGTCCCTCCCATCTCTTATTTCTTCCTTTCTCTCCCTTTGTTTTTATATCCTCCAGCTCTCTCCTCTCCTTTTATTTACCTTCAGCCATTGGCATCCACGACCTCACGTCTCTCCATCAGTCATCTCTCTCTCTCTCTCTCTCTCTCTCTCTCTCTCTCTCTCTCTCTCTCTCTCTCTCTCTCTCTCTCTCTCTCTCTCTCTCTCTCTCTCTCTCTCTCTCTCTCTCTCTCTCTCTCTCTCTCTCTCTCTCTCTCTTTCTCTCTCTCTCTCCACACACACCCACTTTATTCATTTCCTTCAGCCTTATTTCGTCAGCTGACTCAACTTCCATCCATGATCTCTGTTAGATCCCACAACACATATGATTTCTGCTGGATTTGCTTCATTCTTATACATATATTTCCCAACTCTTCTCTCTTTAAACAACGTGTCATTCTCGAGTCCTCTTCTCATTTAGTCCCCATCTTCCTCCTCTCCCCACCGCCCTTTCTGGACATGTCTCTTCCAACTTTATTCGTTTCATTTGACTCACTTCACAGCTCTTCTATTTCCGTCATTATGTCCTTCTATTTTTGCCTTCCTGCGCATGCCTCCCGTTCTCCATTTGCGCAGCGGCTGACAAAAGCATGCTGATAAAAACAGTGTTGGGCAGGTCCTGGGAAGAATGTGTGAGAGGGGCTTTGTTGTGGTCGGTTATATTTCTGTTTGCTTTGTGTGCCGAACTCGGCCCATTAGTCGCAAGGACTGTCTGGCTGTCTGGCTGGCTGGCTGGCTGGCTGTCTGGCTGGCTGGCTGGCTGGCTGGCTGGCTGGCTGTCTGGCTGGCTGGATGGCTGTCTGGCTGGCTGTCTGGCTGGCTGGCTGGATGGCTGTCTGTCTGGCTGTCTGGTTGGCTGGCTGGCTGGCTGGCTGTCTGTCTGGCTGTCTGTCTGGTTGGCCGTTTAGTTTGCTAGCTGACTGGCTGGCTGGTTAACTGGCTGGCTAGTTGGTTGAGCGAGTAATTAACGGGCTGCCTAGCTGACCAGTGTGTTCGGTGGGTGAATGAAGAGATAGATATATGGATGGGATAAAAGGATTGGATAGATGTTCAGTGTTAGTGCTGTTGCCCTGTGGACAGCTTAGCGTCCTGTGAGGGGCAGAGCAGTTGCTGAGGGGCGCCGTCCCCCCACACACACGATCGATGTTGCCATGCTAGAGCTGCCCACGAGATGCACACACCTTAGGTCAGGTCAGTGAGGAAGCAGCGGCAGGTTTTCATTCACCCACATCAGGTCCAAATTGACCTGATCTATGCGAGAGTCGCATGTCCCAGTTTCTCATTAGTGTGTTCCACACAGTCTCTCTATAAGAATGAGTATCATGCGTAATACGATGAACGTCGTTGATCAAATACCTTCTCTGGGTTCTCAGATGCATGAGGGAATAGGAGCGAGTGTACATTTGGGTGACATTTTGACAACGTCGACTCACGAAAAGGCTATAAGAAGATCTCAGACTTTTCACAATTCGATGGCAGGGATTAGATGGCTCATACTGTATTGGAGTCTTTCATCTTTCGTCTCCATCGCGAACATATCGGCTGGTAAAACGGGGAATCCGGTAGCTCAGTCTTACTCCCTCAAAATCCTCTTTATTTATTCAGCATCGCGCTGGGACGAGAGGCAAGGTACTTTATCCCGATTAAGTTTATAGTCTTCTCTCCCAGAGCCGACGCCAGCATTATAACAACACCTTAAGGGGCCAGACAGCGCCTGGGGTTGTAGCTGACCTGTTTCTTTTGGTATGGGTTAGGTCAACATCCCTAGCGAATAGAGATAGATTAATAAATAGATGGATAGATAGATAGATAGATAGATAGATAGATAGATAGATAGATAGAAGGATAGATAGATAAATAGATAGATAGATAGATAAATAGATAGATAGATAGAGAGATAGATAGACAGATAGAAAAGGTTCCTAGAGGCAAGCATAATCTTTACGACAAAGGTGATCTAGAAACACGGAACTCCCTCCTCCCTAAGATTAATCCCCCACTGTTTGAGATTCCACCGACCGTCCAAGTTAGTTACGTCAACCAGGATACAGCTCACCCCCACACCATCAGCTCCTCACACACACACACACACACACACACACACACACACCTCCAGCAGCGAGTCAAGGGCAGTAGCTTCATAAACGAAGGGGAAAAAACCCAAAGCTCTTAAGAGAACACTGAAACTCTTCAGTATCTCCTCTCTCTCTCTCTCTCTCTCTCTCTCTCTCTCTCTCTCTCTCTCTCTCTCTCTCTCTCTCTCTCTCTCTCTCTCTCTCTCTCTCTCTCTCCTGAGGGTGTTCGAGACCCGCCAGGGGCTTAGCCCTGTCACAAGCTCTTCCTTTCCTTAAAAAGGCATACTTCCCCTCAAATCTCTCTCCTTTTTCCCCTTTCTCTCCTGAAGTGACTTAAGTCTGGAACTGGTCTTTCAGGCGTGGTTCAGGAGGATTTTTTTCCCACACGCTGGAAGTACGGCAGGCGAACGGCGTTCAAGCCATCCTGAAGTTTGTGTGTGAGAGTGAACGCGTCGTCGACCACAGGAAGAACAGAAACAAAACGCCCCATCTGGCGACTCCAGCCAGAACTCAGGCAACCAGCGCGAAGTGTTCTTGCTCCATCTCTTCTGGACAGTGCGAATATTTCCTCTTCTTATACATTATCTTCGTCACTATGTAAAGAAAAAGAATCATATTTCTTTTTAATGTTTTCTTTGAGACTTTAGTAAAGTAGAGTCATTTTCTTTATCATCTTCTTTTCTTTCTTTTGAGATTATATCTAAGATAAAGAAACTATAATCTTTATCATATTTTTCTGACACTTTATAAGGAAAAGACTCAAATTCTTTCATTCTCCTTTCTGTCACTATAATACAAAAGAGAATCATAATCTTTATCATATTTTTTCAATACTGTAGCAAAAACGATTACTATATCTCCACACAGTTTTCTCTCTTACCATTCGATTATCAAGACAGGAAAGGCATATGTTAGAGGACTTATAGATTAACAACAACAAGAACAACAACAACAACAGTAAAGGAATTAAGGGTCAAATGACCCTCCTTAATAGTTTAGTGTACACAGAACAGGACTAGTGGCAGCTGAGACGATAAAGAGGCGAGAGCTCCTGATGATTGGCTGAAAGAATCATTAGTAGTTCTGTACTCTGAAGGCATTGGTCTATCCATAGTGTCCGCAGTTCCTTTTTGATTTCTTTGTAGCCTTTAGCGCTTCATTCCCGCACTCCTCTACATTCGTTATGTCTTCCATTTCATCGATACGCCCTCATCTTTAGCAGGGAATAACATAGATCACTACGTCTGCTAAGTTCATGAGTCTTCCCTACAGAATATCACAACTACGTTGATTCGTTATGAACCTGGCGGATAGAACCATCTTACATCCTCTGTATCAACGTTTCTGTTTGTGACTTCCTGTCTTATCAAAAACGTTTGAAACCGAGTAAGCCTCAACATTTCCCTCTTTGGCTCATTCTTTATGCTTTCTATTATCTTCTATTATCTATTATCTTTCCTTTCTCTTCCCTTCATCTTCATAAACAATTGCAGAAATCATGGACGAGTCCAGCCAGCCCATGGCGTCCTGTAGTGCGAAACATCTCCGGATTCCCGCCTGTCTCTGCTGCCAATGAGAGGGAAGGAAGGTTCAGGTAGTGGCATCACCTGTCTCCTCTCCCACGACCCTAATCCTTCTGACTGACCTGACTCTTTAGTGTTTATGTCACCCTCACTGATGGTCTCTTCAGCCACCTCTCCCTTGCTGAACACTATATGGCTGCCCTCTTTCCTATTGACATGATCCTTTCAGAGACTCTGCCCTCTACCGCTGCGTTCATTAATTCTTCCCACACACTATCACATCTCTAACTATAACTGTCACTCAAGGTTCTGCTTTAGAGGACGAGTCTTTGCTTATCCCAGCTCCGGGACACTTGATGCACACGCCTGGCAGATTCTCAATCTCCAAACTTTGACCTCATGTGGTTCAAGATTTGTCTCCCAACTACCACTATTTTTCACTGTCTCGAACTACTGCTGCTCTCGTAGCTCTACCAACTTTATAACTTTCCTCCACTGTTCCAGTGTCTGCCTCGCGGCCTTGATATCCTGTCATTTCTCTTCTAAGAGGTTTACAACTTACAAAGCTGAGGATGGTTTGGAACCCTCCTCCCCAAAAAACGATTGCGCTGGTGGCGTAGGTGGTGTTTGCAGTGGCTTGAGGGCCTCGTGTTTTAAGTTTCTAAAGACATGGAAGAAAATAGTAAACACTGTCCATATTCTAAAGTAACGACTACCCTTCCACCATTCTGGATCTGTGGCATAAAATAGCAAACACTGTCCATATTCCAGGCCGTAACGATAACTCTTTCAGCATTCTCGATCTGTTTGTTGTTTTCATTTTTCATCTCTAACCCATCGTGCTACAGTAACCGAGTCTCACTCTGCCATAAGCTCATGTGGCCACATTCTTAGAGACATTGTGCCATCCGTCGTATCTCCTCCTCTTCTTCAGTTCTTCAGTCGAGTGTCCTCCACTTGTTACCAATATTGACCATTTTGTTTGAGATTTCCTGAGCCTCTTCTCGGGTGATGCTTTTGCTTCTACGAGGCGAATAGTAGAGATTATTACTGTTGATGTGGAGGCAGACATTCCGTTCCATTTTAAGACAAAGTCTCTTGCCAATCCGAGGTTCAAAGCATCTCTATTCTGACGCCATTTGGCTGAGGGAGGTAATATACCAGCCTTCATCTTCCTCCGAAATCATTGCAGATTCGCTGTTCTTGAGGCTAAACGTTCCTTCATCTTTCTGGTCCCTGGCACAGAATATCTCAAACACCTTCTGTCGTATAGCCTTCCTTAAGGTTGTCTTCTCTGGCGAGTCTCTCTGTCTTTTCGAGTTACAGGGCAAATATTTTTGGTTCGTTTTTCTCCCTAACTTCACTTTGGATATGTCTTATCCTTCCCTCATCCCCTGAGACACCCATTGGCAGTCCTGTGTTCCTCTCTATCAACTTCGTTTCTTATAGTCCAAACAACACTTTTTACACACAAACAAAGGTGTATGGACCAGATGACATACCACCTCGCGTATTTTGAAGGACTGTACCCCCCTGAACGTGCGTCCGTTTTCTCTCATCTTTTTTCACTTGTGTTTACAAAGCAAATTCTTATTCCTTTTCTAATAAACAAAAAGATGTTAGAGCTTATCCTACGCAAGGTTAATCCTACTAGCGATGTCTCTTAGTGTTCCTGTCTCTCTCTCTCGCTCTCTCTCTCTCTTACGCCCCCGTCATCCTCGTCGTCGACGATACCCCGACGTGAGGGCCAAGTGTGTCAAGATCCACTTCGTACCATGTTCAAGCCACCTGCGTCCGCGCGAGGGTCGTCCGTAAGGTCACGGATGCATCGTTCATAAGAGGCAGACGAGAGGAGCATCCATCCAGGTCGGGCCAGACACACACACCACTCACACACGTCGTTGACGGATCAGGACTCCGTTTCCTCCAACTCTTTCGAAGTCGCTTCCTTCCTTCGTACTGCCTCTATAAACTCCGGTAACCACATTAGGGCAGATGCAGACTACGGCCGACAACGCGACTCTAAAACCCATTAACCTCCTCATTATCCTTTGTATAAAACCCATTACAACTTTCTCATCGTGTTTGATAGTTCTAAATCTCCACTCAAAGTAAACAATACTTGGTATGGCAGTAACAATCTAATTGCTCAGGGGACCGAGTCTGCCTTTATATGAGAACATAAGAACTGTGAGTCTTGCTCAAGTATCGAGAATGCGTCGTTTCTGTACAGTTGCTCCGGCTATAGAAAAAGGTTGATTCGCCTTTGTATAGAGTACTGTCTCATATCTGAGTAGGTTTTAACTCTAAGTAACTAATGTGTAGAGATGATATCTAGTGGGATCTGACTTACCACATCTCCCACATTTGCTACCGTTACCTGGCTTACCCGTCCTACGTCTTGGTGTTGGCTAAGCAAGACTTAGAAAAGAAAGATCCAACAACATTGTAGGATAAAGGGATAGAATACCATTCTTAATATATATATATATATATATATATATATATTTTCTTTTTTTTTCATACTATTCGCCATTTCCCGCGTTAGCGAGGTAGCGTTAAGAACAGAGGACCGAGCCTTTGAGGAAATATCCTCACTTGGCCCCCTCCTCTGTTCCTTCATTAGGAAAAACTAAAAAATGAGAGGGGAGGATTTCCAGCCCCCCGCTCCCTTCCCTTTTAGTCGCCTACGACACGCAGGGAATACGTGAGAAGCAGAAAGAGACTTCATATCAAACACATCTTCACTTCACTGATCTTGCCTCTAGGATGTCTTGAGTGATGGAGTTAGCATTCCTCGGGAACATGTATTTGGTCAGCGTGTAAGTTCTTCTCCAAGTTTAACTCTAAAGAAAACAATTAACCTGTTAGAAGTTCCAAGTTATCATTTGAAAGTCATACTTGTTCGCTGTTTCCCGAGTTAGCGAGTTAGCGTCAGGAGGAGACGAAGAACAGCTTCATCTGTATACAACCGCTCCCCAACTGTCATGTATGAGGTAACGAGACCAGAGCTCCCCGGCTGCAACCTAGCCTCACAGACCTTTCCGTGGTTTGCTCTAGGCACTCAGTATGCCCAGACCAGGGCCACGTCGCCCCCTCTGTATAACACATCTCTCCAATTCGCTCCATCTTATGGACGTCCCTCACCTTCCTGAAGGTTCACTGAAAAGATGCTATAACAACTGCTGGTTGAGGTTGAATCACTCCCATTTTTGTCGCCAATGGCATGCGTTGACATCTCTGCAGCTGAAAGCACATGAGCATTGCCCACATCTGGCCCAGGAAGCATTCTGCCACTGCCAGAGTGTGTGCTCACACCACGGAGCGCTCCCTCTGGGTGAACACGCTCGAACTGCGGTGGTCGAGGACCCGCCTGCTGGAGGAGAAGGAGGAGGAGACGCTAGCCAGAACTGATGCTTGAGGTATACAAATCATGTCTCTAACTCAGACCAGGAGATTCTGTCGCAGCTTCCAGAAGTCTGGACGGTCTGTATATATGGGTTATAATCTTAAGCAACTATTCAAGAGATCCGTGCTCAAGTATTCCCATCGGAGTACGGTCAATGCTATACCCACAAGACACAGGATGAGAACAACAACATAAACGTGTTATGAAAACCGAGCTTCCCACACCATCACCTCCCTGGAACGCTGGAACAAGGAACACGAACCAACACTGAGGACCACATGGAACTCGATCTCTTCCTCTGTCTTCATGAGAGATTCTTCCAACACTCAGGGCGCTGCCAGAACGCCGCTGAAATTACTTCCATCAAAATTTCAGCCATGAAATTACTTCCATCAGAGTTTCAGCCATGACATAAATAGTTCAGTCGACACTAGAACACGGGGGTCCTAGGGTCCTTACACTTCATGGAACATGACGTTCCAGGGGAAAAAAAAAATAAGAGAAGAGATCATGGAATCTTGCCAAAAGTTCAAGAAATTCTCTTCTCAGTGAGTAGACTTAGGGATAAGTTGACTTGATTAAAAAGATGAACTTTTAACTTTCTAAGTAACGTATGAGTCTTATAAGTTACCCTATCTCCTCCTATGCGAAAATATCCCAGTACTTATGATGAAATGGCATATTAGTAGTGATAAGTCGCACAAAACACTTGTGAATAAGTGTCATAAGTTACACAAAACACTTGTGAATAAGTGTTATAAAAGTGATATATTTCACAGGGCGAAGGTGATGAAACAGTGGACGCCACGACAACAGTTTCATATTATGATCAACTGAGTTACTGCCGATTATCATGGGTGATTAACGAGTTATTGACGATGATTATATAAGTGATTAACAAGTTATTGACGATGATTATATAAGTGATTAACGAGTCATTAACTATACTTGAGTGAGCGTGATAGGGTTTTGAGTGCCATCTGTCGTACGTGACCTGTCCAAACAGCTTACCTACTTCTCTCTCTCTCCTCTCTCTCTCTCTTCTCTCCTCTCTCTCTCTCTCCTCTCTCTCTCTCCTCTCTCGCCCTCTCTCTCTCTCTCTCATGCCTTGGAGCCCTTCTCCTTACCCAGCGGGCAGAGCATCGTAATTGCACACAAGGAGCCCTTATGTGCCTCCACCCCCAACCCTCCACACACACACACACACACACAAATCTTTTGAGATTATATCTAAGATAAAGAAACTATAATCTTTATCATATTTTTCTGACACTTTATAAGGAAAAGACTCAAATTCTTTCATTCTCCTTTCCGTCACTATGATATAAAAGAGAATCATAATCTTTATCATATTTTTTCAATACTGTAGCAAAAACGATTACTATATCTCCACACAGTTTTCTCTCTTACCATTCGATTATCAAGACAGGAAAGGCATATGTTAGAGGACTTATAGATTAACAAAAACAAGAACAACAACAACAACAGTAAAGGAATTAAGGGTCAAATGACCCTCCTTAATAGTTTAGTGTACACAGAACAGGACGAGTGGCAGCTGAGACGATAAAGAGGCGAGAGCTCCTGATGATTGGCTGAAAGAATCATTAGCAGTTCTGTACTCTGAAGGCATTGGTCTATCCATAGTAACCGTAGTTCCTTTTTGATTTGTTTGTAGCCTTTAGCGCTTCATTCCCGCACTCCTCTACATTCGTTATGTCTTCCATTTCATCGATACGCCCTCATCTTTAGCAGGGAATAACATAGATCACTACGTCTGCTAAGTTCATGAGTCTTCCCTACAGAATATCACAACTACGTTGATTCGCTATCAACCTGGCGGATAGAACCATCTTACATCCTCTGTATCAACGTTTCTGTTTGTGACTTCCTGTCTTATCAAAAACGTTTGAAACCGAGTAAGCCTTAACATTTCCCTCTTTGGCTCATTCTTTATGCTTTCTATTATCTTCTATTATCTATTATCTTTCCTTTCTCTTCCCTTCATCTTCATAAACAATTGCAGAAATCATGGACGAGTCCAGCCAGCCCATGGCGTCCTGTAGTGCGAAACATCTCCGGATTCCCGCCTGTCTCTGCTGCCAATGAGAAGGAAGGAAAGTTCAGGTAGTGGCATCACCTGTCTCCTCTCCCACGACCCTAATCCTTCTGATTGACCTGACTCTTTAGTGTTTATGTCACCCTCGCTGATGGTCTCTTCAGCCACCTCTCCCTTGCTGAACACTATATGGCTGCCCTCTTTCCTAT
Organism: Panulirus ornatus; assembly: GCF_036320965.1. Classification (NCBI taxonomy): domain Eukaryota; kingdom Metazoa; phylum Arthropoda; class Malacostraca; order Decapoda; family Palinuridae; genus Panulirus; species Panulirus ornatus. Next base: position 16,610,575 of record NC_092252.1, on the reverse strand, counting down.
TGACATGATCCTTTCAGAGACTCTGCCCTCTACCGCTGCGTTCATTACTTCTTCCCACACACTATCACATCTCTAACTATAACTGTCACTCAAGGTTCTGCTTTAGAGGACGAGTCTTTGCTTACCCCAGCTCCAGGACACTTGATGCACACGCCTGGCAGATTCTCAATCTCCAAACTTTGACCTCATGTGGTTCAAGATTTGTCTCCCAACTACCACTATTTTTCACTGTCTCGAACTACTGCTGCTCTCGTAGCTCTACCAACTTTATAACTTTCCTCCACTGTTCCAGTGTCTGCCTCGCGGCCTTGATATCCTGTCATTTCTCTTCTAGGAGGTTTACAACTTACAAAGCTGAGGATGGTTTGGAACCCTCCTCCCCAAAAAACGATTGCGCTGGTGGCGTAGGTGGTGTTTGCAGTGGCTTGAGGGCCTCGTGTTTTAAGTTCCTAAAGACATGGAAGAAAATAGTAAACACTGTCCATATTCTAAAGTAACGACTACCCTTTCACCATTCTGGATCTGTGGCATAAAATAGCAAACACTGTCCATATTCCAGGCCGTAACGATCACTCTTTCAGCATTCTCGATCTGTTTGTTGTTTTCATTTTTCATCTCTAACCCATCGTGCTACAGTAACCGAGTCTCACTCTGCCATAAGCTCATGTGGCTACATTCTTGGCAACATTGTGTCATCCGTCGTATCTCCTCCTCTTCTTCAGTTCTTCAGTCGAGTGTCCTCCACTTGTTACCAATATTGACCATTTTGTTTGAGATTTCCTGAGCCTCTTCTCGGGTGATGCTTCTGTTTCTACGAGGCGAATAGTAGAGATTATTACTGTTGATGTGGAGGCAGACATTCCGTTCCATTTTAAGACTAAGTCTCTTGCCAATCCGAGGTTCAAAGCATCTCTATTCTGACGCCATTTGGCTGAGGGAGGTAATGTACCAGCCTTCATCTTCCTCCGAAATCATTGCAGATTCGCTGTTCTTGAGGCTAAACGTTCCTTCATCTTTCTGGTCCCTGGTACAGAATATCTCAAACACCTTCTGTCGTATAGCCTTCCTTTAGGTTGTCTTCTCTTGCGAGACTATAGCTGTCTTTTCGAGTTACAGGGCAAATATTTTTGGTTCGTTTTTCTCCCTAACTTCACTTTGGATATGTCTTATCCTTCCCTCATCCCCTGAGACACCCATTGGCAGTCCTGTGTTCCTCTCTATCAACTTCGTTTCTTATAGTCCAAACAACACTTTTTACACACAAACAAAGGTGTATGGACCAGATGACATACCACCTCGCGTATTTTGAAGGACTGTACCCCCCTGAACGTGCGTCCGCTTTCTCTCATCTTTTTTCACTTGTGTTTACAAAGCAAATTCTTATTCCTTCTCTAATAAACAAAAAGATGTTAGAGCTTATCCTACGTAAGGTTAATCCTACTAGCGATGTCTCTTAGTGTTCCTGTCTCTCTCTCTCTCTCTTACGCCCCCGTCATCCTCGTCGTCGACGATACCCCGACGTGGGGGCCAAGTGTGTCAAGATCCACTTCGTACCATGTTCAAGCCACCTGCGTCCGCGCAAGGGTCGTCCGTAAGGTCACGGATGCATCGTTCATAAGAGGCAGACGAGAGGAGCATCCATCCAGGTCGGGCCAGACACACACACCACTCACACACGTCGTTGACGGATCAGGACTCCGTTTCCTCCAACTCTTTCGAAGTCGCTTCCTTCCTTCGTACTGCCTCTATAAACTCCGGTAACCACATTAGGGCAGATGCAGACTACGGCCGACAACGCGACTCTAAAACCCATTAACCTCCTCATTATCCTTTGTATAAAACCCATTACAACTTTCTCATCGTGTTTGATAGTTCTAAATCTCCACTCAAAGTAAACAATACTTGGTATGGCAGTAACAATCTAATTGCTCAGGGGACCGAGTCTGCCTTTATATGAGAACATAAGAACTGTGAGTCTTGCTCAAGTATCGAGAATGCGTCGTTTCTGTACAGTTGCTCCGGCTATAGAAAAAGGTTGATTCGCCTTTGTATAAAGTACTGTCTCATATCTGAGTAGGTTTTAACTCTACGTAACTAATGTGTAGAGATGATATCTAGTGGGATCTGACTTACCACATCTCCCACATTTGCTACCGTTACCTGGCTTACCCGTCCTACGTCTTGATGTTGGCTCAGCAAGACTTAGAAAAAGAAAGATCCAACAACATTGTAGGATAAAGGGATAAAATACCATTCTTAATATATATATATATATATATATATATATATATATATATATATATATATATATATATATATATATATATATATATATATATATATATATATATATATATATATATTTTCTTTTTTTTTCATACTATTCGCCATTTCCCGCGTTAGCGAGGTAGCGTTAAGAACAGAGGACCGAGCCTTTGAGGAAATATCCTCACTTGGCCCCCTCCTCTGTTCCTTCCTTAGGAAAAACCAAAAAACGAGAGGGGAGGATTTCCAGCCCCCCCGCTTCCTTCCCTTTTAGTCGCCTTCTACGACACGCAGGGAATACGTGAGAAGCAGAAAGAGACTTCATATCAAACACATCTTCACTTCACTGATCTTGCCTCTAGGATGTCTTGAGTGATGGAGTTAGCATTCCTCGGGAACATGTATTTGGTCAGCGTGTAAGTTCTTCTCCAAGTTTAACTCTAAAGAAAACAATTACCCTGTTAGAAGTTCCAAGTTATCATTTGAAAGTCATACTTGTTCGCTGTTTCCCGAGTTAGCGAGTTAGCGTCAGGAGGAGACGAAGAACAGCTTCATCTGTATACAACCGCTCCCCAACTGTCATGTATGAGGTAACGAGACCATTGCTCCCCGGCTGCAACTTAGCCTCACAGACCTTTCCGTGGTTTGCCCTAGGCACTCAGTATGCCCAGACCAGGGCCACGTCGCCCCCTCTGTATAACACATCTCTCCAATTCGCTCCATCTTATGGACGTCCCTCACCTTCCTGAAGGTTCACTGAAAAGATGCTATAACAACTGCTGGTTGAGGTTGAATCACTCCCATTTTTGTCGCCAATGGCATGCGTTGACATCTCTGCAGCTGAAAGCACATGAGCATTGCCCACATCTGGCCCAGGAAGCATTCTGCCACTGCCAGAGTGTGTGCTCACACCACGGAGCGCTCCCTCTGGGTGAACACGCTCGAACTGCGGTGGTCGAGGACCCGCCTGCTGGAGGAGAAGGAGGAGGAGACGCTAGCCAGAACTGATGCTTGAGGTATACAAATCATGTCTCTAACTCAGACCAGGAGATTCTGTCGCAGCTTCCAGAAGTCTGGACGGTCTGTATATATGGGTTATAATCTTAAGCAACTATTCAAGAGATCCGTGCTCAAGTATTCCCATCGGAGTACGGTCAATGCTATACCCACAAGACACAGGATGAGAACAACAACATAAA
>NC_092252.1:16594611-16602111 GCF_036320965.1 Panulirus ornatus | reverse complement strand
CAGTCCACCCGACCTTCATCTCCCTATCCATCCTGGGAACACCGAGGTCACTACACCAGGTCAAGGTCAATAGGACTATTTGACCCCCCTCCTATACATGACAAGTCACAGTGAAAGTCAGGGTTTGATCATAGTATCATACATCCGCCATCCCACTACAAGAACCAGGCCTACACTGTCGATCTCCCAAAACACCTCCATATCACCTCATATGCAATAGACCTCCAAATAGCAACTCCTGCACGATGGTCCTTCAAAAATCACCTTCTACGCTATGGATCAGATAGCCTCTCCTACCCTACGGGCCTCCAAAGAACATCTCCTTTGTCATGGACCTCCAAGGGCTACCACTTACACTAGCTCCCTCTGAGGAGCACTCTCTACACTATGGCCCTCCAAAGAATATTTCCCACACTAAGTGATTCCAAAGAACACCTCACATACTGTAGACCTCCAAAGAATACCTTCTACACCAGATACCTCCAGAGAACACTTGCACTATGTACCTTCAAAGAACACCTACACTATGTATATCTAAAGAACACTTACACTCTGGGCCTCCAAAGAACACCACCCACACTATGGACCTTCAGAGAACACCTCCTCCACGCCTCCTACACTATGGACCTCTGCTACACCAAACCTCATCAGGAAGTCAGATCACCAACACGGGAGAGGTCCTTACCTCCCTCCACCACCACCACCATCACCACCACTATCACCACCACGACCACTACCTCTATCACCACCACCACCACCACACATAATCCTTCTTCAACACACTCTAACCTTACCACAATCATCCTTTCTCCCCTCCTTCTAAACCACACACACTCTCCTTTACTTCCTTCCCTCCCCCTATGCGCCACACTCCCTCCTCCTCACCGCCCTCCATCACCCCTCCACCGCCATCCCCCAGACCCTCCCTCCCTCCCTCCCTCTTTCACTTAGGGGCTGGAGTAGCAGGTCCACTGCTGGAGCCGGGCCAACGCTCCTTCCTCCTCATCATCCTTGTTGCCTCTCTTTCCCTTCTTCATTTCCGTCTGTCTACACACGCGCACCTCTCTCTCTCTCTCTCTCTCTCTCTCTCTCTCTCTCTCTCTCTCTCTCTCTCTCTCTCTCTCTCTCTCTCTCTCTTCTATCTATCTATCCCCTTCCCCCCCTCTCTCTCTCTCTCTCTCTACCTCTTTCTCTCTCTACCTCTCTATCCCCCCCTCTCTCTCTCTCTCTCTCTCTCTCTCTCTCTCTCTCTCTCTCTCTCTCTCTCTCTCTCTCTCTCTCCCTCCTCCTTGTCTCCGACACGCCCATTCTTCCACGTACCCGCTCTCCTCTCCCTCACTGACACCTTCACCTCCCACTCTGTCTTGTCTAAATATTTGAATGGCAACAATAACACCCCAGGATCAACCTATGTTACGTAAGAACATATGAATAACAGTGTCGAGACATTACTTTTTACTTATCTAGTGATGGAGAACGAATGACGGGGTGTTCATTCCCCAGTGGAGAACAGCCGCTGTTTTATATTCTACGTGAACAAACACGTAACTGTTCTTTTGTTATTCTCTGTTGTGTAGCACGGGCCATGATTGGTTGTGTGTGTGTGTGTGTGTGTGTGTGTGTGTGTGTGTGTGTGTGTGTGTGTGTGTGTGTGTTGAGGTGGAAAAGGTCTTAATTCGCTGTTATTCCCAGAACAATGGATAACAAAGCTATTGTTGTATTAATGCAGAACAAAGGTCATGTTTTTGTTTTTCGTTTTTTCGTTGTCGAGAAGGTCATGCTTATTGTTCTTCTGTGAAGGAAGTCACACGCCACCGATCTGCTTTCAGTGAAGGAATACACCTGACAAGGTCTGTTACGGTGAAGGAAGTCATATACATCAGTTCTCTGATGGTGAATGAAGTCTCGTAATTGTTCTCGTTGGCGTGAAGGAAGAAGACTCGTGGCCATTTTCTTAATCGTGATGGAAGCCATGTAATCGTTTTCTTTGAGTGAAGGAAGTAACTGAACTGTTCTCTTTCTGGTGAAGAAAGTCATTGAACAGTTCTCCCTTTGGTGAAGGAAGCCACTGAACTCTTCTCTTTTTTGGTGAAGTAAATCATAATAGCGTTTATCTTTTGGTGAAGGAAACCACATAACTAACCTCCTTCAGTGAAGGATGTCCACTTCTGGAATGAAGGAAATCACACTCTGGTACAGAAAGTCAGTCACATTTTGCTGAAGAATTCACCTCTTTTTTGTGGTGAAGAAACTCCTCCAAGAATGTTCTACTTCGATGGTGAACAGAACGAAGAACAAAATGCCATCTCTCTCTCTCTCTCTCTCTCTCTCTCTCTCTCTCTCTCTCTCTCTCTCTCTCTCTCTCTCTCTCTCTCTCTCTCTCTCTCTCTCTCTCTCTCTCTCTCTCTCTCTCTCTCTCTCTCTCTCTCTCTCTCCCCGGGCCTCAGCAGAATGTGAAACTCATTAAGCAGGATCGTACGTCTTCCGTTATGGGTCGGTCTGTGGTCGTCAGAGCCTCTGCTTAGGTGGGGGAAGGTCTCTCTTCTCTCTCTCTCTCTCTCTCTCTCTCTCTCTCTCTCTCTCTCTCTCTCTCTCTCTCTCTCTCTCTCTCTCTCTCTCTCTCTCTCTCTCTCTCTCTCTCCCCACCTGGGGCTGTCGAACATCTGTGTGTGGCTGTGAGGGGGATTATGTACCTTCCTCGTGGCCGATGGTGGCTGCTGTACATACGAATGGAAGGAAGGAGAGAGAGAGAGAGAGGAGTATCTTATCTAATGGTAGAATAATGGGAAATCAAATCTAGCACATTGAGGGAGGGATGAAAGGTGGTGGGTAACAGATGGGCTAATGGCCTACGACGAGGTCATATCTTCTGGTGGATGGTAGATGGGAAGGACAGGTAATAGATGACCAGGATGGTAGATGGGAAGGACAGGTAATAGATGACCAGGATGGTAGATGGGAAGGACAGGTAATACATGACCAGGATGGTAGACGGGAAGGACAGGTAATACATGACCAGGATGGTAGATGGGAGGGACAGGTAATAGTTGAGCCCATGGTTGAACGTCTATTGTCTATCGTTTGACGTCTGACATAACATCATTGGAATATCTAAAGTAATGAAGTCTTGTGTCGTGAAAGTATTATCATCATGGCTTACATCTAACTCATTTATCATCTTTATCTATCTATCTATCTATCTATCTATCTATCTATCTATCTATCTATCTATCTATCTATATATATATATCTATCTATCTATATATATATATATATATATATATATATATATATATATATATATATATATATATATATATATATATATATATATATTCCCTCGAATCTCCAAACCGAAGGCAAAGACACCTTTGAAGTTCCTTGAAGTGGTCTTTGGAGTTGGAGGGGGAAAGAGGCATCTGCCTCCCACAATATCCCAGGTTGGTCCCACACTGCTGGGAAACGTGTATTGTATAAAGAAAAATAAACATATTTTGTCAAATGGTTAGGTTCGGTCGTGTTGACGCTACCTCGCTAAGATGAGACACGGCGAGAGAGAAAACACAAAGAAAACGCTATATCATATCCATGACTGCTCTATATTGCTCTATGTTGTATAAACGTAGAATACACTATTTTTCAAGCACAGAACTTCAGTTTTATAATGATAAATCCACATGAGGTAGAGAGAGTCTGTATGGTGTTCATATTGTATTAGATACGTCACAGTTTACCTTAATTGGGTTCCAAAGCTGGAAAGCGTCTCGTCCTCATGCATAAAGTCGAGCATTATAAATGAGCGAGCTAAGCATAAGGCCTCGTTTTTGAACACGCCCTTTATACGTTCTTCAGAGGTTGTTTTGGTCATAAGTCACTTGAGTACTGCGACTGTAGAGGGATTCGATCCTATTCATGCATCACTAACTCCTTTCACATATACAGAGAGTAGGATCAGGTCGATCTAGATACCTTATAGAGAGGGTTCGTGTGTGGGTTATAAGCTCTTGGCTGGCCAGGCCTGTCACAGTTCTGGTGCTGTATCCCAACCGGATTTCGATGCCCCTTTATCTCTCAACCAGGTAGGAAGGATGAACAGCTGGGTTGGCTGTTCTCTGATGCCATCTGTCACTCCGCTGGGGATCGAACTCGGACCGGTGTACCAAGAGTCATCACTGCTGACCATTACACCACCAAGGCACCATAGTTACCTATATGATTATCATTATTGTCCACATCCCCCTCCCCTAGCTCAGCAAGCTTCGAAAAGTAGTGATCATTTATTCTATAAATACCAGTAACACAATATAGATGTTATTCTATGTGTGGCGAGGTGGCGATGGGAATGAATAAAGGCAGACAGTGTGAACTGTGTGCATGTGTATATATGTATGTGTCAGTGTGTGTGTATATATATATATATATATACATATATATATATATATATATATATATATATATATATATATATATATATATATATATATATATATATATATATATATATATATACATATATATATATATATATATATATATATATATATATATATATATATATATATATATATATATATATATATATATATATATATATATATATGTGTGTGTACATTGAGATGTATGGGTATGTATATTTGCGTGCGTGGACGTGTATGTATATACATGTGTATGGGGGTGGGTTAGGCCATTTCTTTCGTCTGTTTCCTTGCGCTACCTCGCAAACGCGGGAGACAGCGACAAAGCAAAATAAGTAAATAAATAAATAAATATATATATATATATATATATATATATATATATATATATATAAACTCAGCTTTGGAACAGAAAAATGGACAATATCTTTTCCTTAAGATAGGCAGTATCATGTACTATTTCCTTACTGGGAACATAAACTGGCCCCTCAGCACTGTATACCAGACGGGAAGATCATGAATATTTAAATTAGACTGCCTTAAACTCCCTCATTACTTAAGGCATGATCCATCCTCCGTGCTGGACTAATTTTCATATATTTAAACAGGACACAAAATGTCCATTCTGAGAATAGTGAGGAACTGGATAACATGTTACATCAAACCCTCATTATTCTGGGAAGGAATATGTACGTGATTATGCACACACACACACACACACACACACACAGACACATACACACACACACACACACAGACACATACACACACACACACACACATACACACACACACACACACACACACACATACACACACACACACACACAGACACATACACACACACACACACACACACACACATACACACACACACACACACACAGACACATACACACACACACACACACACACACACACACACACACACACACACACACACACACACACACACATATATATATATATATATATATATATATATATATATATATATATATATATATATATATATATATATATATATATATATATATGTATATTCATACATATATTGTAGCCTGAGTAACTTTCATATCTATAACTCTGACATTGTATATAGTTGATTGAATTTCATGTTTTGCTCGCTTTGGTGAGTTTTACCTGAACATAAATGTATATACACATATCAGAACTTGTTATCTTCAAGTGTAAATCAATCTGAAAACCCTTTTCTTTTTCATTGCGTGCCCGCGAGTCGAACCCAGGCTACCGAGAACAGGGAGGCGGTATACATACCACTGGTTATCACTGTCTCATTGGTTGTCCAGTGATTCGCTGTCCACCTACTGTTCTTGGAGTCCTGGGTTCGATTCTCGGGCGCTATCTGCTGGTTGTGTGAACCTATGGGAGTTGACCAGTGGAGACCCCGTTGCTCACCAACCTGAATAGTCTTTCCCTTTTAGGGGTGATTACAGCCTAGCAGTAGTGCTCCCGTCTCCCACGCAGGGGTCCCGGGTTCGATTCTGACTGTTGGAGGTTTGTATGTTATATGGAAGTGCGCATTCATATGCACTATATTCGTATATATATATATATATATATATATATATATATATATATATATATATATATATATATATATATATATATATATATATATATAGTTATATATACATTGTATTCTCTGTGCGTGTTAAAAGTTTTCGTTTAATTGCCTTCTGACTGTTAGTGGAAATGAGATATGAAAACAAAAATATTTGTTGCTTTGTGTGTGTGTGTGTGTGTGTGTGTGTGTGTGTATGTCTGTGTGTGTGCGCACATAAGAACAAAGGCACATTACATATATACAAAGTTTAGAAGACGGGGCAACGTGAGTGCCACACTCTCCCTCCGTAGCACATAAACTGTAACCACACGACAAGTGTTCAGTCCCCCACAGGAACACATGTCTCCTTTTGTGTCAACTTAAGAACCTTTTATAAAGTCTCTAATCCCATTCCATCTTCCTCATCGACCCCCGCCAGGCCTCTCAGCCTAAACAGGCTCTGTTTAGCCTCTAGTTTAAATGCTAATTGTCTCTTGATAATATTTCAAGCGATGTTTACCGAGAGTCAAGTTTTCTTGTCTTTGAGGCTTATAGCTTTAGTGATTCAGTGGTGGTGGTGCTGGTGGTGGGGGATATCCTCTGTTGTATCTGTTGCTCTCCGTTACTTTCTTCTGTTAGAGGAAGTTCTGCTGTCTTCTGTTGGAGGAATTTCTAGAGGTGTTAAAGATAGTTCTGCCTGTGTCTGTTGCTGTCTTCTCTTTTTAGAGAGAGCTCTACAGATGTCTTTGACTAAGCTCTACAGATGTCTGCTGGTGTCTTCTGTCTACGGAAGCTCTACAGGTGTCTGTTGCAGGTGGCCCTGCAGATGTCTGCTGCTGTCCTGTGTTCAAGGATGCTCAACAGTAGAAGCTGTTTGCTTACACTGTTGAGCATAACAAGATCTGTTGCCTTGTTCTGTTGTCTAAGGTCTTAAAACAGGAGACCTGTTATTGTTCATCTGTCTGTTGCAAATGCTTACAACCCAAACAGTTCTCCGGTAGCCACTGGATGTAGGACCCTGAGAATCGTTTGGAGTAGTACCTTGAGACGCGTCTGGAGGAGAACTTGAGACGCATGTGGAGGAGGACCTCGACACGAATCTGGAGGAGAACTTGAGATGCATCTGGAGGAGGGCCATGAGAAGTGTCTGGAGGAGGAACTTCAGAAGCGTCTGGAGGACAACCTAGAGATGCTTCTGGAAGTGGACCTTGAGATGCGTTTTGGAAAAGAACCTTAAGACATGCTGGCTGGGGGTATCTTTAGAAATGTCTGAAGGGAGAACCTCGAAATCCTTCTGAAGGAGGACCTTAAGCAACCGTCAGGAGGAAGGCTCTGAGCAAAGTCTGCAGGAGGGCCCTAAGACGCACCCCGGAGGTGGACTTGAGAAAACACCTGGAGGAGGAGTTCGAAATCTCTGAGTACAACCTATCTTGAGGTGGGAGACCATGAACACATCAGCCTTGAGAAAATCTAAGTCACAGAACTTTTCTGTTTACTCAATGGCTTTTTCTGACATCA
>NC_092252.1:16584611-16589611 GCF_036320965.1 Panulirus ornatus | reverse complement strand
TCGAAGTCATAACATTATCTCACTCGACATTTTCATATCATCATTGTCTACATCCTGTCATCAATACAGTCTACCTATTGATGTCAATGCTATAAAACTGTTTAAGACATCAATGATGTCGAGTTTTTGAATGTAATCAATACAGTCGAACATCAACACAATGTTGGAGTGACACAGTCGAACATCAACACAATGTTGGAGTGACACAGTCGAACATCAACACAATGTTGGAGTGACACAGTCGAACATCAACACAATGTTGGAGTGACACAGTCGAACATCAACACAATGTTGGAGTGACACAGTCGAACATCAACACAATGTTGGAGTGACACAGTCGAACATCAACACAATGCTGGAGTGACACAGTCGAACATCAACACAATGTTGGAGTGACACATAGAACATCAACACAATGCTGGAGTGACACAGTCGAACATCAACACAATGTTGGAGTGACACAGTCGAACATCAACACAATGCTGGAGTGACACAGTCGAACATCAACACAATGTTGGAGTGACACATAGAACATCAACACAATGCTGGAGTGACACAGTCGAACATCAACACAATGCTGGAGTGACACAGTCGAACATCAACACAATGCTGGAGTGACACAGTCGAACATCAACACAATGCTGGAGTGACACAGTCGAACATCAACACAATGCTGGAGTGACACAGTCGAACATCAACACAATGTTGGAGTGACACAGTGGAAAAAGGAGAATCCTCGTGATGTGCTTTTGTTTGATAGGGATGTTTGGGTCTGTGTACATGAGAATCTAATCATTAGATGATAATGGAGGGGAAAAGATAGATGTGTTAAGTGAATTAATGGTACTGTGATGGTCTGTGTTGTGATGCACTCACACAGACAGACGTGGATAGGTGTGTGTGTGTGTGTGTGTGTGTGTGTGTGTGTGTGTGTCGGTGTGTGTGTGTGTGTGTGTGTGTGTGTGTGTGTGTGTGTGTGTGTGTGTGTGTGTGTGTGTGTGTGTGTGTGTGTGTGATACATACAATATAAAGTCCTCCACAAGCAAGGATTCGAACCCTCGCCGTCTGAGAGTCAGACACACCTCACCATCAACTCCTCCCAACCCCCAACCTCCACCTCCACCTCAGGAGAACCCAACACAAGTCATTTCATCATTTGTTTTATTGTTCATTTTGGTCGAATTGGGCCATAAAATTTTTATGACTTCCAACATTTCTATGATATAAACACACACACACACACACACACACACACACACACACACACACACACACAGACACATAGAATGGTTTCCGTGACTGACCATCTATCCATTTATCAATCTATCTATCTATCTATCTACCTATCTATCTATATCTATCTATCTACCTATATCTATCTATCTATCTATCTATCTATCTATCTATCTATCTATCTATATATATATATATATATATATATATATATATATATATATATATATATATATATATATATATATATATATATATATCAGCAAGAAAGGCTACGTTCATCCCCTTCCCTCTCCCCCTCCTCTCTCTCTCTCTCTCTCTCTCTCTCTCTCTCTCTCTCTCTCTCTCTCTCTCTCTCTCTCTCTCTCTCTCTCTCTCTCTCTCAATTTTTTCTCTCCCTCGCATCAAGGGAAGGAAGAATGTCTCGAACGGAAGCTCTTGAACTTTTAGAGTAACAAGTAAGCTTTTAGGAACGTATCTCCTCTTCCTCCTGCTCTTCCTTCTCCTCCTCCTCCTTCTTCTCCTCCTCCTCCTCCTCCTCCTTCTCCTCCTCCTCCTCCTCCTCCTCCTCCTCCTAGTGGTGGTGGTCGCTTCTCTAACCCCAGAGAAAACCCCAGAGAGAATGCTTCCTCCCTCTCTCCATGATATACGGCTTCTAACATCCAGCATTGATTGCTTCCTCTATTGCCTGAAAACATAACATTTAACATTGTCAGTGAACGAAACGTAACATTCAACTTTGTCACTGAACATTAGCTTTAAAAGACGTATGCATATCTTTCTCTTCAGATATTACCTTTTTGGTATACTTCAGCTTCAGAAATCACCTTTTTTAAATACATTGGTTACATGAATTACCTTTTTCATGGATATTGGCTTCAGAAATTACCTTTTTCTTTTAAATAACACCTTGCCATCAGATGTTATCTTTGTACATATATCTCGCCTTCAGAAATTACTTTTGTACGTATATCTAGCTTAAAAAACTATAATTCTATACATATCTTAGCTTCAGAAATTATTTTTTCATATGCCTTAATCTTAAAAATGACCTTTTTCATATACTTTGCTTCATAGATTACTTTTTTTTTTTTACATCTACCTTCGTCTCAAAAACTACCTTCCTACATATACCTTACCTTCATAAATTACCTTTCAAAACATAGCTTCAGAATTACCTTTTTCTAACCCTTCCCGTCACATGATCACCTTTAAGTAATTAGGTCTCTGATCATCATTCACATCCTCATGATAATGATCAAAGTTCCCTGATCTGGCAAAGGCTAGACTGAACTTAATGAAAAAGATCAGTGTAGCTTTGACATCGACCTTACGACATCGTAGGTGACCTTGGCTTGAAGAGTGACCTTTGACCTACAAGGGGACAGCTTTGCAGCGTCCAGGACGACCTCTTTGCTCTCTCTCTCTCTCTCTCTCTCTCTCTCTCTCTCTCTCTCTCTCTCTCTCTCTCTCTCTCTCTCCCGGCATTTATCATGTGATTAAACAGGAAGTAAAACAGCAAAAGAGAGAGATAGAGATAGGGGACATAGAGAATGAGATAGATAGATAGATAGAGGGATAGATAGATTGATAGATAGGTAGATGAGAGAGAGAGAGAGAGAGAGAGAGAGAGAGAGAGAGAGAGAGAGAGAGAGAGAGAGAGAGAGAGAGAGAGAGAGAGAGAGAGAGAGAGAGAGAGAGAGAGAGAGAGAGAGAGAGAGAGAGAGAGAGAGAGAGAGAGAGAGACACGTGACTGGGAGAATCATTTGCGATAGCGGGAGAGGTTAATGTCGGGAGGAAGTTTGTGAATAATAGTGAGGAACTAGACTGGTCTTCGAGTGGCATGTGTTATTCATAGAGAGGTTGGTCCACCGGCCCGCTGCTCCGCCACAATACCACTTCAACACTGATGCTGCTATGTTGCTCCTGTGTGTGTGTGTGTGTGTGTGTGTGTGTGTCTGTGTCTGTATACGTTGAAATGTATAAGTATGTACATGTGCGTGTGTGGACGTGTATGTATGTACATGTGTATGTGGGTGGGTTGGGCCATTCTTTCGTCTGTTTCCTTGCGCTACCTCACTAACGCGGGAGACAGCGACGAAGTATAATTAATAAAATAAATGAATATATATATATATATAGAGAGAGAGAGAGAGAGAGAGAGAGAGAGAGAGAGAGAGAGAGAGAGAGAGAGAGAGAGAGAGAGAGAGAGAGAGAGAGAGAGAGAGAGAGAGAGAGAGAGAGAGAGAGAGAGAGAGAGAGAGAGAGAGAGAGAGAGAGAGAGAGAGAGAGAGAGAGAGAGAGGTTGGTATACATTCGGGTTATTGGGGCAGTCTTCAGTTCCCTAACAGATGTATAATTCATACAATAAGACCTTCATTTATACAATAAGAACCTCCGTTTCCGTCAGGATCTTTGCTGTCCCTGGCAGGAGCCGTTCCTGTCCCAAAGAATCTTTCTTGGAAAAATTCCTTTATCCAGTAAACATCTTATCTTTGTTATCCTCCTTTTTAGGGATATTCCTTCTCTGCAAGACGTTTTTATGTCTTTTTTTTCAAGTATATCTTAATGATATAGAAACATATTTCCAATCTTTCAGTCTGCTTTTCTCCGTATCTGATGCGACAGTTCTTGCATTCCAGCCTCGTACTGTGAATACAAGGAGTACATAGGAATCCATGAGAAGGACATAGAACGTATAGTGATAAGGATATATAAAGGCATTAGATTAGGACATATAGCATTTAGGACGTGGAGTTATGGCCTTTGACGAGATTATCTTATTGGAGGACAGGTATGATGTCCTACATTCCCCATCCACATAAATGGGGACAGGTAAGTAAAGCAGAAGGATCCTCCTCATCCACCACTATGGATGGAGACAAGATAGTACAGCAGAAGGCTCCTCTTCACCCACCACTATAGATGGAGACAAGATAGTATAGCAGAAGGCTCCTCTTCACCCACCACTATAGATGGAGACAGGAAGTAAAGCATAAGGCTCCACCCCACCCACACTATAGATAGAGACAGAATGGTACAGCAGAAGGCTCCACACCACCCACACTATAGATGGAGGCAAGATGGTAAAGCAAAAGTCTTCCCACCATCCACCACTATAGTTGGAGACAAGAGAGTACAGCAGAAGTGCTCCCACCCACCCAACATTATAGATAGACAAAGCACAGTAAAGCAGGAGACTCGTCCTTACTTATCACTATAGATGGAACACAACTCACAAGAGTATGTAAACAAAGAGGATTACATGACGTAAATTAGGATCAGGGAGTACTGAAAGTGAAGATGTAGAAGGAAGATTCAGAACATAGGCCTCAGGAACAGAAGAGGAAAAAAGATCTTGAGAAGATAAATGAAAAAGCGGCAATAAAAAGGGAAGGCGATGCTGAACACAGGAATGGCGAATGAAACGAAACTTTTACGATGCAGACGATCGAGGGAAATTCAACATAGACTCTCCGACGAGAGAAGGTTATGAGAATGGCTCGAAGACACAGGAGGATATAAGGAAAAGCCACTTCACCAGCAGCAAGAGAAGGTAATAAGGAGATTGGAAGCGAGAGCATCAGCTTTACAGAATGTCATAGAGATGGGAGGATTCAGAAGGGGAGGAACCGCCAAGGATTTAGAAAGGAATCTGGAACAAGAGTTGAGGAGAAAGAGGCGGTGACAGGGACATGTTGGGGTCTAGTCCCCCCACCCGTAGCGGAGACAGAGGAAGACATAAACATCTCGCGGGGCCAATTTTC
>NC_092252.1:16574611-16579611 GCF_036320965.1 Panulirus ornatus | reverse complement strand
CATATTCGTGTCCTTTTGTTATTTTTCTTTCATATTCAATATGTAAATATAGAACATTTGTAAAATCTTCCAAACATTTCATTTTTCATCATTTCATCGAGTTACTTTTCTTGTTATTCACTTTTGAGAAAATTTGGAACATATTCGAATTATTCTATTAACCTGGGTTCTATTTTTTGTAAATATTATTCATCTGCTTTTTCCAAAATTGTTCACTCTTTTCCACATTAGCGACGTAGTAGCAGGAATGAACGAAGGAAAGGGCTCATTCGCTCGCACTCATTCTGTAACTTCATATCCACAATCAGCCCAAGTGACCTTTCCGTGGTTCCCGAAGTAGCTTCATATATCCTGGTTCAGTTCACTGACAGCACGTTGCCCCATGTATACCACTTCGTTCCAATTCACTCTATCCCGTGCACGCCTTTCACCCTCCTACATGCTCAGGGCCGATCACTAGATACCTTTTTTCATTTCATCCTTCCAACCCCTTCATAATGCCCCATAATCTTCAAATTCTTATAAAGTTTGTAGTTAGATATCAGTTTGATTGTCTTCATATTTCTCTTTCAATCGTCACTTCTCTACCACCAGTCTCATTCTTTCTGTTTTCTCTACCATTTTCATTTCTCTTGTTTCTGATTTATCAACCTATTCAATCCCCTTTGTCTCTCTCTCTCTCTCTCTCTCTCTCTCTCTCTCTCTCTCTCTCTCTCTCTCTCTCTCTCTCTCTCTCTCTCTCTCTCTCTCTCTCTCTCTCTCTCTCTCTCTCTCTCTCTCTCGTAGTTAACTACCATGAATATCTCTCCCACTCGTTCATCAGCCACGTTCTCTCCTACACACACACCTCACAATTCAGGCAGACTGTTGTTTTATCTAAACAAGTATCCAAACCCCCTTTTACTGGTTATCCATTCCGTCGCCTACATGCGATTTAATTCCTTTTAATGGGAAAAGGCTGGAGAGGGGGAAGGAAATTGACGATTGATGGGGAGACTCAGCTAATGGAGATTGAGAGACCGGTAGAGGAGTGGTGAGAGTGAGTTATGAGAGTTGACTACGGTGCAGGGAGAAGGGTGTGAGAGGAGGAGGAGGAGGAGGAGGTGTAGGAGGAGGAGGTGGAGGTGGAGGAGGAGGAGGAGGAGGAAGAGGAGGAGGAGGAGGAGGAGGAGGAGGAGGAGGAGGAGGTGGAGGTGGAGGAGGAGGAGGAGGAGGAGGAGGAGGAGGAGGATAGGCGTGCAAAGCTGGATATGAGCGAAGCTTGGGAAGGGCTGGAGACTTAGCCTGCGAGGGGAGTCGAGAGAGAGAGAGAGAGAGAGAGAGAGAGAGAGAGAGAGAGAGAGAGAGAGAGAGAGAGAGAGAGAGAGAGAGAGAGAGAGAGAGAGAGAGAAGGAAGAACACTTACTCCAACAAGGACGAGAGGGAAAATAGAGAAGTGGTTGCCGACTGTGCCACTGATATAGAAAAAGAAAAAGAATGAATAGAAAAAAATGAAGAAGAAAAAGAAAGGAGAATAATTGAGGGATAATCAAAACAGATTGGTCAACGACGAGGTAAAATGGCATTCACAGTCACCCCTCCCTCCCTCCCTCCCTCCCTCGCCTGGGCACTGGACGTCCAGGACCTGGAATATTGCTGCTCTCTCTCTCTCTCTCTCTCTCTCTCTCTCTCTCTCTCTCTCTCTCTCTCTCTCTCTCTCTCTCTCTCTCTCTCGAGCAGGAGGCCTGGATTTCCAGCGTTGTGAATATTGCTCCTCACCTGCAGCTCCCAGGCTCGCGAGTTAATCAACGAGGCTCACCTGTCGATCGCTCCAGACTTATTAGCCCGACATCAAGGGAGGTCAATGTTGATAGATCATATAGAGGGACGGGACGACGTGGGGGAGAGGAGGAGGAGGAGGAGGGGAGAGGAGAGGGAAGAAAGCGGGGGGTGAAGGGAAGAGAGAGAGAGAGAGAGAGAGAGAGAGAGAGAGAGAGAGAGAGAGAGAGAGAGAGAGAGAGAGAGAGAGAGAGTGTCGACACACCCTTCTCAAGAATGCCTGATGAGCCCACCTCGCGCTGAGTTGCGGGAGGTCGAGCGCTGCAACGCGATGGTCGCTGGATGGTCGAGCGCTGAAAGCAATGGTCACTGGGAGATCGAGCGCTGGACGCGATGGTCGCTGGCCTCAACAGCTTGACGGCTGCCTGACACCAGGGAATGGTTAGCCTTAGTGCCTGGCGCGGCCTGATGGGACGTGGGTCGTGCCTCTCATTCCGGGGCATCACGCTGGTAGCTGGCCGATCCGCTACCCTCTACATGTGTCCTAAATTCCAACACGCTGACGAAAACTGAAGATGATATCATGAGGATTCGTTTTCTAAATCTAAATTCTAGTGATGTCAGGATTTTGCAGCTTAGAGAAGGTTTACAACACATAGAGAATTAGGTTTTCATTTTCTAGAAGAAGGGAGACTGGTTTAATATGGAGGTGTTGAAGGGGATGGGAGTTTCGGTTCTCAGGTGTGGAGACCGGGGTTCGAATCTGAAGTTCGACACCAGGAGTCTGCCAACACTGGCCGGGAAGTGTTGTGTTGTTATTAGAGTCATACTTAAAAACCCTGAGTGATTATAGGGATTAACTGCTCTGATTATAGAGGTTAGCTGTTCTGTACCAGAGTAATTATGAGGGATCAATTGTTCTGGACCAGGGTGATTATAGAGGTTGATCTCTGTGCTCAGAGTAAGACCAAAAGATTAATATAGAGATCAAGTGAGTAGCCACCAGAAGGTAATCATTTTGTCCATTACAATCGTGAAGGCAGAGCTCGGTTATGTGATGCATGTGTCCTCCTAAGTTTCATATGACAGACGTGATGGGAAGGTGAGTCTACCACTGAAGCAAAGGTGGACGTGGCTCCAGGATAGAGACTGACTGACTGACTGACTGACTGATTGACTGACTGACTGATTGACTGACTTACTGGCTGACTGACTGACTGACTGACTGACTGACTGACTGACTGACTGACTGGCTGACTGACTGACTGACCGACTGACTGGCTGACTGACTGACTGACTGACTGACTGACTGACTGACTGACTGAATGACTGACTGACTGACTGACTGACTGACTGACTGACTGACTGATTGACTGACTGACTGACTGAATGACTGACTGACTGACTGACTGGCTGACTGACTGACTGACTGATTGACTGACTGACTGACTGACTGGCTGACTGACTGACTGACTGACTGACTGACTGATTGGCTGACTGACTGACTGACTGACTGGCTGACTGACTGACTGACTGACTGGCTGACTGACTGACTGACCGACTGACTGGCTGACTGACTGACTGACTGATTGACTGACTGACTTACTGGCTGACTGACTGACTGACTGACCGACTGACTGACTCTGAGAGAGAGAGAGAGAGAGAGAGAGAGAGAGAGAGAGAGAGAGAGAGAGAGAGAGAGAGAGAGAGAGAGAGAGAGAGAGAGACTATCAAATGATCACCAAAAGCGCCACCGCCACCACCAGACGTCCAGCGCGATTAATTGAACTTTTAATCACATCACCAACACACATACCAATAACCCAGGAATGATGGCAACCCATAAATCCAACCGGAGCTCCAACAGATATATGACCCTGGACGTATATGTTGATGGTGGGGACATTTTATCTCGCCATTACTGCCTCAATGACTTCAATATCTTCATAATATTATCAAGAACTTTCTTTCGTTCCAATGTGGATTAATTTCAGTTCTGGATATACGTTCTCAGTGTTCCTTTTTGTCCCCCACAGTATGATGGCAGGTCATTGTGATTTCCACAGGATGCTAGTGAGGCAGATCTGTCGTTCATGGGACTTTCATCCCAGCCGACATTCATCTTGGAATCGTTGGAAATGCCACTCCATCTTATTTGTTTTGGAGAACGTGTATGTGTGTGTGTGTGTGTGTGAGAGGCTCTTCCTCCATTAACGTCAGAACTACGTTTCCAGATTTTTAAAACTTTGTTCATGATGTACTAAGAAATGTTCATTTGTTCATCTGTTCTTCATGATAACAGTGGGTGATGAGGAACAAAGGAGAGGATACAATATGAAGGAATATTTCCTCAGCCTCCAGTCGACCATTCCAAAATTTCGCCTTCAGTTCCAGCGACAAGACAACGGAATGTTGTGTTCATATACACAATATTCCTCTTATATGTTTTTTGTTAGTATATTCCAGTATTCCAGAGATGGATCGGGAGGTGGAGACATGTCATTTTCCAGAGGTAAAACAGTTTCCAGGTTTCCAGAGTCGTGTCGTAATAATGTGGGACACGGTTCGTTCCAGGCAAGGAACACGGCCTAGTTCTGGAAGTTTGCTTAGGCGAGTCTGCAGGAGATGCACCAACAGGGATCTGCAGCGGTGCTGACCACTTCACTTCACTCATTACACTGGTCAACAAAGATTTTATCCCATGGAGAAAAAACACGTCTGTTTCTTGTGCATTTTTGTTACATGCTGAATCTAAATATGTTTTCTTTTCCTTCCAGCATACTCGTATGTCATGACGTATAGTATATATATGTACCAGTGCTCTACGGAGCATTTGAAACAAAAAGTTCATCAAGCACAGATATTCTCATTGTTTATTGAGTGCAATAACTTCTTTTTGAAAGCATCAGCCTAGATCAATGAGCCACCAGGAGGGGCCTGCAGAAACACGACTGGAAATGTTGGGACATTCAAACAGTGGCCACTCCTGAGCAGCAGTTCTCTGTCAGTTACAGGCCAGAACTCAATGTATAAACAGTGTGTTTTCCACTCTGTTGACAGATTGTGCTTTCGTGTATTCCAGTGTTGTGCTGGTACCCATCCACCATTATAATGCAAGAGAAACTGTGTAAATTGTCTGAGTTCTTTCTGCTCCATCTGCGGTGAAATGACATTCATATCGCAAAAACGTTCTTCTACATCCCTCATTAAGTAATGCTGTGAGCATTACTTGGATTGTAAAG
>NC_092252.1:16477111-16569611 GCF_036320965.1 Panulirus ornatus | reverse complement strand
AACCAGACATGAGACATCATTGGTTGAGATTCGCAGATGGCTAGATTGATCGACGTAGCCCGGGATATATAAAGTATAGACGCGGTGACAGTGATTATAGATGGAAGGGTGTTCCAAATACTGGAAGATGAGATGGAAGATGATGCTCGCCTTGATCTTGCCAGGCAGGGGGTCTCTGGCCAGGCCGCTGTGACAATGAGAGCCTTGCAGTAAGAAGCTAAAATAGTAGAAGGAAGGCTCCATGACTCCACGGGGGATAAGCCGAGGGGAATAGGACCTGTAAAGAGCAAAGGATATAGTCACGGACGAACAGCATGGCTCAAGGTATCCCTGAGGAGATTCTAGGAAAGGATAAAGCCCTCAGGACGGGGAGCTCAAGGATATAGGTGTAGCACGGTAATGATGGTGGTGGGGGCTTTCGAAGTCCTCAAGTGTGGTGTAGGGTATTATTAGACCATCAGGTCTTCCTGTTAACTGTCCTCACTATGTACACACTCTCTCTCTCTCTCTCTCTCTCTCTCTCTCTCTCTCTCTCTCTCTCTCTCTCTCTCTCTCTCTCTCTCTCTCTCTCTAGTCCCTCCCCCTTTCCACCCACTCCCTCGATTCAATGAGCCCACACCCCCCCTCTCCCAGTCACCACCATGACCACCACCACATCTCCCACAGTCAAGGGAAGTCAAGTCTACCATATCAGCAACACACCTTACCCACACATTACCATTACCATTATCATTATTGTGTTAGACAACAGTAGGATGATCCCCCACTCACAGCTGGCAACACTGGACCTGAAATCCCATTGTGATGAGCTTTTGGAAAGGTTAAAGAGAGTTGAATCTGAATTGAAAAAAAAACAAAAAACATTCAAGATTAGGAAGATTAAAAAAGAGAGAGAAAGAGAGCGAAAAAAAATGAAGTATTATTTAAAAGCAGGTCTTTAACAGTGGCTCCCATGGCTACAAACACCGAAGCGGCTACAGCAACGCTACAGTTACAACAGAGATAGAAGAAAAAAAAAAAAAAAGATAAAAAAGAAATCCAGAAAAAAATCCCCAGAGTTATAACAAAAGCTATCATTCCCCTCCCCCCCTCCCCCTTCCCTCCTTCCCTCCCTCCCTCCACAGCAGCTCCACAAAAGCTTAAAAATCTCCCAGAACTTTAACAAAAGCTTCAGTAGCCAACGTGTATGTAGGACCAAACCAAAAACGCCAACGTCGTGAACTTTAGAATAAAAAGAAATGCGGTAAAATTTAAATACAAAAGTCTACTATGGTATCAACAACCACAAAACAAAAGAAGTTTAAAGAAAGACGTTTAAAAAAAGACAAGATTGTAAAAAAATTAAAAAGAAAAATAGCTTAAGGACGATATAGTGAGGAAATAGCCGGTGCACAAGGCTGAAGTAGTCTGAAGTCTCCAATAGGTTCTGGAAGCCACCAGCCATAGTGCTCCTCCTCCACTTCCAGACCTCATCTCTGGAAGGACCTCGCCTGGAAAGATGGTATATCAGAGTTGGGGAAACACCAATGTTCACAAGTGTTCCCCAAGGGACATAACACCGCTTCCAGCGAGTTGTACTTTAGAAGGAAGAAAGTCTATGGAAGGTGAAACAGACTTCTTTAGCCTCTCAAGGACCTGGAAGAATTTGAGACGATACAAGACATTTTTTTGCCTCTCATACACGTCACCTGTTCTTGGAGAATTGATTCATGGTGTTACCGGACCCCTCCTGCTCGAGGTTACACGGAGAGTTGAAGAGTCACCCTTTGGCCAGGCTGGATCACTGGAACAACAGTCTCGTCGAAGAACATCTCACTCTAGAGGGAATCTGCATATCCCTGCTACTGGATGGAGCGCAGCCTTGGGCTGCAGGAACCTGTAGAGAGAGGTGCTGAGGCGACTGGCAGCTGAGGAAGAATCGGTCATTTGGATATCATAACGTCGTTATACGCAGGCGTTTGAGTGAGTTGAGTCGGTCTGGTGACAGTGTCATAGGAAACCCAATAATGTGGGACGTTTAAGGAATCAAAGAGTTGAACCTGACGATCGAGGAAGTGTGCCTAATGCTTTGACTATCTTCCTCGTGGGTCTACACACACACACACACACACACACACACACACACACGGTGAGGGTGTACGTGGTCTTAGAATGATCTTTATCGCTCGAGGAAGGCGCTAAAGATTTTTCGGTCGGTGGTCTTAACTTGAGCGTCTTAATGACCCGGGCAGCTGGTGGGTCTAAAACCTAACCTAACCTTGGGGAAAGAAGAGATCGCTTATCTCGAGAAGATATGTGGCTGAACACGAAGATAAAGATTACATGAGCACATGAGAAAGACAGACAACAGGAGGACTGATTAGCCCACGTTTTTGAAATAAGACAAAATAAAAGACGTCGTCTGTTTCTTGAAAGTAATCTTGTGTAAACTGTGTTAGATATTGCCACCAGAGTGTGGACGATTCTAAAGCTGAACAGACTATCTATCGCATAAATTTAGTTTGTTACGTTGTTGGAAAGACACGCATACAAGTGAATCAGTCTTAGATAAAGAGATCTTAATAGGAGTTAGAGTAGAAAATTTTTATCACCGTGAGTTAAGGAAAGAGGATTGCAATTGATCTGCATCACGACTGTAGTGCTTGTGAGACAAGCAGAGAGTGCGAGGTCAACCCGACCAAAGACGAGATGTGTGGGTGTATCGTCTCCTGATTCCTTCCTCTTCTGACGCATATATGACTTTGGTTAGTCTCTCTTCACTCATCCTCTCTATATGTCCAAACCGTTTCAGCACATCCTCTGTGGAGCAGCTATCACGCCGATGAAATGGACGTGAAAAGCCGAACATAAGATGAGGCTAAGCTACCCACACTGATACACAGTTCATCAATAGATAGTGTAACCTAAGAGATGATATGACATCAGACTTGAGGCAGAAGCTAAGACAGCTAAGGGGGAGAGGGAAATGGGGGTCATTGCGGTATGAAAGGAAATCATCAAGGAACGGAACTAGGGAGGGAGATGACAAGAAAGCACTGCTCGGAGTGGGGAAGAGTGGGTAACTTCCTGACACCAATATAGAACATGAAAATTGAGGATAAGGAGAGGGACAAGTGTGGAACTGATAACATGGGGGTAGAGCACCCTTTTTGAGAATGTGGGAGGGACATCAGTGTCCTTGTAGGGAGAGGAAGGAGGGGAGAATGAAACGATTTAGTCTCAAAGTTAAGTAGAGAGACATGACAATAAACATTAAGAAAAGATAAGAAGATAAATCGATGGAGTAAAGAAAGGCGACAATTTTCACGGGTGTAAAGGTAAACAAAGACACGGAGGAATAGGGTAATGATCAAGGATGACATGGGAAGACAAGGATGGATCACAACGACATAACAAAGACAAAGTAAAAGGTATCTTTCCAGAAAGACGAAAGAGCTGGGAAGATGTAGGTCCAGTACCATAATAATAATAATAATAATAATAATAATAATAATAATAATAATAATAATAATAATAATAATAATAATGATAATAATAATAATAATAATAATAATAATAATAATAATAATAATAATAATAATAATAATAATAATAATAATAATAATAATAATAATAATAATAATAATAATAATAATAATAATAATAATAATAATAATAATAATAATAATAATAATAATAATAATAATAATAATAATAATAATAATAATAATAATAATAATAATAATAATAATAATAATAATAATAATAATAATAATAATAATAATAATAATAATAATAATAATAATAATAATAATAATAAAAATAATAATAATAATAATAATGATAATAATAATAATAATAATAATGATAATAATAATAATAATAATAATAATAATAATAATAATAATAATAATAATAATAATAATAATAATAATAATAATAATAATAATAATAATAATAATAATAATAATAATAATAATAATAATAATAATAATAATAATAATAATAATAATAATAATAATAATAATAATAATAATAATAATAATGATAATAATAATAATAATAATAATAATAATAATAATAATAATAATAATAATAATAATAATAATAATAATAATAATAATAATAATAATAATAATAATAATAATAATAATAATAATAATAATAATAATAATAATAATAATAATAATGATAATAATAATAATAATAATAATAATAATAATAATAATAATAATAATAATAATAATAATAATAATAATAATAATAATAATAATGATAATAATAATAATAATAATAATAATAATAATAATAATAATAATAATAATGATAATAATAATAATAATAATAATAATAATAATAATAATAATAATGATAATAATAATAATAATAATAATAATAATAATAATAATAATAATAATAATAATAATAATAATAATAATAATAATAATAATAATAATAATAATAATAATAATAATAATAATAATAATAATAATAATAATAATAATAATAATAATAATAATAATAATAATAATAATAATAATAATAATAATAATAATGATAATAATAATAATAATAATAATAATAATAATAATAATGATAATAATAATAATAATAATAATAATAATAATAATAATAATAATAATAATAATAATAATAATAATAATAATAATAATAATAATAATAATAATAATAATAATAATAATAATAATAATAATAATAATAATAATAATAATAATAATAATAATAATAATAATAATAATAATAATAATAATAATAATAATAATAATAATAATAATAATAATAATAATAATAATAATGATAATAATAATAATAATAATAATAATAATAATAATGATAATAATAATAATAATAATAATAATAATGATAATAATAATAATAATAATGATAATAATAATAATAATAATAATAATAATAATAATAATAATAATAATAATAATAATAATAATAATAATAATAATAATAATAATAATAATGATAATAATAATAATAATAATAATAATAATAATAATAATAATAATAATAATAATAATAATAATAATAATAATAATAATAATAATAATAATAATAATAATAATAATAATAATAATAATAATAATAATAATAATAATAATGATAATAATAATAATAATAATAATAATAATAATAATAATAATAATAATAATAATAATAATAATAATAATAATAATAATAATAATAATAATAATAATAATAATAATAATAATAATAATAATAATAATAATAATAATAATAATAATAATAATAATAATGATAATAATAATAATAATGATAATAATAATAATAATAATAATAATAATAATAATAATAATAATAATAATAATAATAATAATAATAATAATAATAATAATAATAATAATAATAATAATAATAATAATAATAATAATAATAATAATAATAATAATAATAATAATAATAATAATAATAATAATAATAATAATAATGTGTTCGGTCTACAAAAAGACGATCACACTGAGTCTACAACACACTGGAAACTGAACATATAAAAAGGATCATGAAAGACGTGGAAATGCACAAGAAGAATAAGACAATACTACAGTAAAAAAGTGATGGAACGTCAGCATAAAAGTTTCACTTGAGATACAGGAAACAAGGAGGGGAAACTCTTGCAACAGGCCACACAGTCTGGCAGACGCTGAGGAACTAAAAAGAAGAAAAAAAAAGTAGATATAAAAAGGTCAGGATTGAGGTAAGTTGCAGAACTTAAGAGAGAATTATACATCGGGGGGAAAAACACAAGCTCGAGAGAGAACCAGGCACAAGAGGCAGATGCCCATTAAGTACGAGTGGAACTGGAGGAATGAGCAAACAAACCTTCTGGAAAAGATGCTTTAGAAAAATGATTGAAATACAGCCACTGGAAGCGAGGAGGATCATGGAGTCAGACTCCGTGCCAGACGGGCAACTCATCATTCGTGGTCAGAGAGTCTGTGTTCAAAACCCTTGCCAAACCACTGGGGATGTTACTGAACATCTCTCTCCTGTGGAGGGAAAATTTCCAGCAGAATCGAAGACAACCAACGCATGACTATCGCTCGAGATACAAACTAGTGCCGTTAATGAACAGGACATGCAAGGCACGAGAGAAAATATTCAGGGACTAGACAGAGGGGTCTGAGACAAGCCCAAACGACTAAAGCAGGAGAGAGAAAATGGAATCAGAAAGGAATAAAGATCTTTTGTGACGAATCTTCCGTATTTCTACCAGAGAGTAAGCTTCGTCGTAAAGTGGGAGAGGGACTGGTGACTAGGTCATTTATTCTTGGACTGCTGAAGGCCACAATGCTGTACCCTAGTGGAGATTGATGGTGAAGCTAGACATTTAATCTGGGGTCAGAGGAGGGCTACTCAAATGAATTGACAGCTACTTAATTGGCAGGGAACAGAGAACACGCGTCAGGAGGGCTTGTTTGAGCTGGGAGAGGGTGGAAGTCGGGAGCCCTCAGGACCTTGGGGCCTAGTCCCATTTTCTTCTTTTTATACACATTAGTTACGACGGTACGGGCAACTGAAGCCCTCATCAAGGCCATGTTATTTACCATACATTTTCTTTAACCTCAATCAGGTACCCATGTCATTCACCAGCACCGAGAGGAGGATGAACAGCTAGGTTGACTGTCAAAAGAGGCTCACCTAAATATGTTGGTTGATGCCAAACACATGGAGGAAGTAGGAGGGGAGAGGGACTGGCAGATGATGTTTAAAAAACTATATAAACACGATGCAGCAGAGGGGTTCGGACAAATGGCTAATGAGATTTAATCCTACGCAAAGTCACTCAGATGGAGAAGGGATTTGAATAGACCACAGGGGAGAATACCATACAGGGAAATACATGTTACACTACTTATACTGTATAAGTGGCTTTGGAGTTGATGTTATGCCAAGCGTATCACCAGACATCAATATCATTATGACTAAGAGTAGTCACTCCATGACCACAGATCGAAGACCACTTCTTCTTCCAGACCACGAAGACACAGAACACGTAGCAGTTCCCTGGAATCAGAAGAGCAAGAGAGAGGAAAAGAACTTGGAGGCCACGCGAGTAGAAAGTGAGTGGAGGAAAATGAGGAAGACTTCTCCCTTCTTCTCCTGAGCAGCCAGTGTTGTGGGTACGTGGAACCCAGCTGTAGGAAGAGGAAGTAATATGGCGATCACCACTGAAGCATTCCTGAGAAGCTGTGTGATAGAAAGGCAAGGATAAGAAGCGGGGCACTCGCGAGACGAGAGCCTCCCACCTCTTCCCCATATGGACAAATACATACACAAACACATACACACACGTATAAGTAATATATACATTGCTGGCCTTGTCTTTAAGTTCTCATCAGTGAGTAACATGGATGGATCAACCACACAACCAGTAGTCTACACACAACGTATTATTCATTGACTGCTAAGTCCAGGGAAGGTGACTGGTGAGATATCTATGAATAGGAAGGGAAAAAAATAGTCTAAAAGATTCGTGTCCAGAACTTCAGATTCAACATTGCTTTTAATCAGAGAGTCTGATTAAAAAAAGAACAATAAGACTAGAATTTAAAAGAACGAAAACGGGGGATATATATGTTGCAATGTTGCAAAGGTTTTTCTCGAATATACGCTCTGTGTACAGTAAATAATAATGATGATGACAATGATGATATTGATAATGTTAATGATAATAATCATGATAATAATAATGATAATGATAATAATAATAATAATTATAATAATAATAATAATAATAATAATGATAATAATAATGATAATAATAATGATAATAATAATAATAATAATAGTAATAATAATAATAATAATAATAATGATAAAAATAATAGATAGTAATAATAATGATAATAATAATTATAATAATAATAATAATGAAAATAATAATGATAATGATAATAATGATAACAATGATAATAACAATAATAATAATGATAATGATAATGACAATAGTGATTTAATGATAACAATGATGAAAATAATAATAATAATGATAACAATAAAATAATAACAATAATAATAATAGTAATGATAATAAATATTGAAGGAGGCATTGAAGGCTTTCTCACTATACGAACGAAATCAAAACTACAAAAGGATCAAAAGAAGATATCAGAAAGGAAGAAAACAAATCTTGAAATAGTGTTCAACCCAAAATAAAAATGCACTACACGTACGAGTAAACAAATAAAAATAGCGTATCCACAATTCCCTGCGTTACAAAAAGATATATTACGAACTCTAAGTACAAGTAATACACGGAGGGGGGGTTATCGTACGATATCGTACCTCATCATAGCTCACCATGGGCTATCGTACCTACAGCTCACAGACACCGTACTTAGGAAACCCGGCCGGGGCCACTCACCCCATATTTAAATCCTTCCAGCTCGGTCGCTGGGCAGTTGCTCCACAGTCGCTGGGGAATTTAAAACTCCACCACTCGCTTCACTACCAACACATTAACCATTCAGGCATTTACATTTTTTTTTTCCGGTTTTTTTTTTCCACTTTGGTGAAATTCCACCCCGTTGTTGGACGAGGTATGTAAACGTTGTTGGCCTGGAGGGTTCGTGAGAGTTTTCTCCCAGCCTCTCTCTCTCTCTCTCTCTCTCTCTCTCTCTCTCTCTCTCTCTCTCTCTCTCTCTCTCTCTCTCTCTCTCTCTCTCTCTCTCTCTCCTATATATATATATATATATATATATATATATATATATATATATAGATAGATAGATAGATAGATAGATAGATACATTGAGCCTACTAAAAAGCGGTATCCTCAAAATACAAACACGAAGATAAAAACGAACATATTTCCCTGTGAAGCCGAAAAGAGATATAATACATTTCACATTCATAGGCGACACCGAATGAACACGGGAACAGGAATGAACGAATATACTCTTGTTCATTGTTCAGCCAGGTGGTATATTTTCCTGGAATATGTGCATCCCATCTCTACTATAGTTTCATATTTGCCTCTGACCCTTGGAAACTGAGCAACTAAATCCTTTTCTTTTTTTTCACTCACCATAATTTTTTCTTTTTCTGTGCTCTTCTTACAAAAATGTTCTTCGGTCTACTCCATCATATCTTTATCATCTACTGTTATCTTCAACTAGTCTCTACCTCTGACATCCTTTGTCATCCTCCCACAGCAAACGTCTCAATCGTGTCTTTCAGCAGTAACCTCTCCTTCGAAACCCTCAAACTGGCCATTACCTTTTACTCCCTGAAATTTGGACACTTCCTTCCAGTGTCACTGTCTCTCTGCGTGTCTCTCTGTCTCTCTCTCCCTCTCTCTCTTTCTCCTTCCCCCTATCTCCCAGGAGCATGTGTTACATTACTACACCCTTCAGTATCTCTCCGTCCCTCACTTACACACTCACCACACACCCCCTTCAGAGTAATCTCCCCCTCCCTTCTTTAACGCCGCCACTGGAACACTTGATACCCTTCCAGCACGCTGGGTCTTCTTTCCCTCCCCCGAACGCCACTACAAGCCTCAGATCGCCACGACAATCTCTTGATCCAGGAAGCCCTGGAAAAATGGAAGCTATTCGCTTCTTCTCTCCGCCTGATCTGTGGCTCAACAGCTACTGGGAAATTACGGATTTTCCAGAGTCGGCTGCTTCATCATCTTCCAGGCCGGGCTGCCTAGTTGTCTTCCAGGGTTTTTATGCCATTTGTTTTTTTTGCGTTCCAGGGGTAGTTGCCATGTTGTCTTCCAGAGGTGGCTGCCATGAGCTCTTCCAGGACTGATTGCCATTTGGTTTTCTACTATTGGTTGCATCCACTTCTTGCAAGACTTTCTTTGGCATTGTCTTTCAGGAGTGGCTCCTGCCTCCATGTCTTCTAGGAGTGTCTATTATCTCCATGTCTTCCAAGAGTGGCTAATGTGTCCACGTCTTCCAGGAATGGCTATTATCTCCATGTCTACCAGGGGTGTCTACTATCTCCACGTCTTCCAGGAGTGGCTATTATCTCCATGTCTTCCAGGAGTGTCTATTATCTCCATGTCTTCCAGGAGCAGCTATTATCTCCATGTCTTCCAGGAGCAGCTACCATGTTCTCTAAGGCTTGTTGCCAGTAAGTACTGCATGCGTGGTAGCCTTCATGCATTCCAGAGACAGCTTCCTTGATGGCTTCCGGGATCCGTTGCCTTCCTGCTCTGCAAAGTTGACAGCATGCGGGGGAAGTATATATATATATATATATATATATATATATATATATATATATATATATATATATATATATATATATATATTCTTTTTTTTTTTTTCTTTTTTTTTCATACTATTCGCCATTTCCCGCATTAGCGAGGTAGCTTTAGGAACAGAAGACTGAGCCTTTGAGGGAAATCCCCACTTGGCCCCCTTCTCTGTTCCTTCCTTTGGAAAATCAAAAAATGAGAGGGGAGGATTTCCAAATATATATATATATACATATATATATTCGAGGAAATAGATAGATGAGAGAGAGAGAGAGAGAGAGAGAGAGAGAGAGAGAGAGAGAGAGAGAGAGAGAGAGAGAGAGAGAGAGAGAGAGAGAGAGAGGAGAGAGAGAGATTAGGGTGTGGGATAAATATGGCAAAGAAAACGGACGAGGAACAGAAAACTGGAAAACATTGAACGACTCTCAACACGATGTATACAGACCTGCTGGACTCCGTGACCTAATTCCTGACCCCATGATCTTTTTTCCTGACACTATGACCAAATTTATAACGCTGTGGTCCCTTTCCTGAGCTCCTTCCTGACCTCCTTCCTGACCCCATGACCTTCCTCCCGACCCTGTAACCTATCACTTTTGACCCCCGTGACCTTCTTCCTGACCCCATGACCCCATTTCTGATCTCGTGACCCCCTTCCTGACCCTGTGACCCCCTTCCTGACCTGTGACCCTTTCCTGTCCCTGTGACTCCCTTCCTGGCCCCGTAATTTATTTTCTGACCCCATAACCCTTCTTCTTGACCTCCGTGACCCTACGACCCCGGCGCTTCACGAGGGAAAACCTGACCGAGTGATGATCACACAGCCCGAACGAAAGCCCCCCTTCCCCACCCGGGAAGCCCTGGGGAAGCCCTGAGGTGCCCCTGGTGCGGCCCTGGGGAAGCCCGGCAGCTGCGAGGTGTTCAATATGTATGAGGCGAACGACTGTTGACGGCGGGACCTGGCCAGAGGAACCTCCTGATGGCGATAGTTGCGGAGGTTAGACATGACCAGAGGAACCTCCTGATGGTGGTGTTGGTTAGCCCTGGCCAGAGGAACCTCCTGATGGTGGTGTTGGTTAGCCCTGGCCAGAGGAACCTCCTGATGGTGGTGTTGGTTGGCCGTGGCCAGAGGAACCTCCTGATGGTGGTGTTGGTTGGCCGTGAATAGAGGAACCTCCTGATGGTGGTGTTGCTGGGCCGTGGCCAGAGGAACCTCCTGAGGTGGTGGGGTTGGTGGTCGGACATATCCAAAGGCAGCTCCTGAAGGTGGTGGTGGTGGGATCTGCCTAGAGGATGCTCCTGATGGTGGTCGTGGAGGTGGTGTGACCTGTTCAGAGGTACTTACTTCATGATGGTGGTGGTGGTGGCGGAGGCCAGAGGAACCTCCTGACGGGGGTCTTGCCTGAGTTATTTGTCTTGTCGCAGAGGCTTGATGGTGAAGCCCTTACTTGTGATGGGCTACACTGGAATGACATATAACAGGAGACTTGAGGTTATCTGCTGGAGGACAGTACATGAGAAGGACAGATAACAGAAGACCTGATGGTCTATGACGAGGTTATCTGCTGGAGGACTGTACATGAGAAGGACAGATAACAGAAGACCTGATGGTCTATGACGAGGTTATCTGCTGGAGGACAGTACATGAGAAGGACAGATGACAGAAGACCTGATGGTCTATGACGAGGTTATCTGATAGAGGACAGTACGTGGTAAGAACAGACAACAGGAGACCTTGTTATTCATGATGAAGACATTTGCTAAGTTGACCTAAGATGTGGTAGAAACAGAATACTACAGCAGATTGTTGCTTCCAACCATCTTCTTTTACCAACCACTGGTAATCACTCCCCAGACATTTCGTATGCCTCACAAACCCAGTCATTTCACATCTGACGCCCCGCCGTCTACACATGTTGTCATGTTACAAGGGATTGAAGAACATTATCACACGACTAACATAAAGCTCAGAACTTAGACAAATGGCCGTAACAGGTGGCCTCTACCGACGTTAATAGCATTTTGAACATTATTTTTTCTCAGTATATCACTTTCCTGCCGACGGCACTAAGGTTTAAACGAATGCATATGAGGATTACCCCATCATTCTCAGTGGTGCAAGAACCATACGCATTACTGTATTCCACTTCTTGTTGTACATTTCTTTCTGTGGTGTAGACTGAATTGAAGAAACGTGGTATACAGGGGGTGATGTGCTGTCAGTGGACTGAACCAGGGCATGTGAGACGTCTGGGGTAAACCATGGAAAGGCCCGTGTGGCCTGGATGTGGAAAGTGAGCTGTAGTTTCGGTGCATTACACATGACAGCTAGAGAATGGATGTGAGCGAATGCGACCATTCTTCGTCTCTTCCTGGCACTACCTCGGTACCGCGAGAAATGGCGAACAAATACGAAAGGAAAATGAATAATTCTTTCTGTGAAAAGCACGGATAGGTATGGAATGCCACAGCCATGAGGATTTAGTCACACAATCTCGACTTACAGGGAAGATTTTATTGAGACAATGGCCAAGGACGTTTTAGTGACGAGTTTCCAAATATTCTGTGAAAATCTTTTAACGTTAATGTCAAAGCACTTTTTTTTTCCGTCCAGAGTGGCTGATGGTGCAACTCATGAATATATGCATGGAGGCAAAAGCTGATCCTGTGAATCTGGAATATTATGACTTGAAAAATCAAACATATTACAAGGTCTCTTTGGCCATGGCTCTGGTCACGTACAAAGAAAGTCTTTTTCGAATCTAAACCTTGAATAGACTTACAGAAAAAAAGGCCTTCAAAAGATAAAAAGAGCAAGAGAGAAAAGAGGAGTAAGAAATAGCTGCAGTACTTCCTCACCTCAAAGAGCAGTGTGACATAACCAAAGACGTGTCCAAGGGATCCACAGGCCTTACTCAGGGTTATGAGAATATGCACTTCCTTACGTGTTGTGTATCCTGTAGTGTATGCCAGGGTGGTGGGGTCTCTGGTGGTCCACATAGGTATGCCGTGGTGGTGTGTCTGGTGGTCCGCATCGGTATGCCAAGGTGGTGTATGGTGGTCTGGATCTATGCCAGTGACCAAACATCGTATATCCATACCATCATACAATGTCTTCTTCCGGCCCACAGTGACACACTCACACACACACACACACACACACACACACACACACACACACACCTCCATCATACACACTTCCTTTAGATATTTCTAAAGCCTTTTTCCGATCCCTGCTTCGACACCTGATTCTAAACCCGATGGGCCACTAGAACATCAACAAAGGCTCCAGCGGTGCAGGGAATATGAGCTTCTCCCACCGTAGCCTCCACCAACCTCGTGTTCTGCGCTTAGACGTAAAAGAAGTTTGGTAAAGACGTAGAGGGAATCTGGTCTCGCTTACCTGGTGTAACATTTACGTAGAAGTCTTAGAGGTCAAGACGTAGTGTGACGTCTCTGATGTCAAAGTTCACAGTGAGGTCATGAAATAATTTCCGACAATTACTGATGGTCGCTCTCAACTCACACTTTCTAAGTCGTGGTTCAGAGTTAAGTTTCATTTTGAAGTCACACTTATGGAATATACAGATACTTATAATGAACTTATGATTCACACTTCTAATGTTAACCTCCACGATCCTGGGATCAGAGGTCATTCTCACGTCACATTACCTGCCTGAAAAGCTTAGGTGTTAAGTTCACTTTAAGGGTCAAAGTTCGTGACATCATAAACCACATCAGTAAGGTCTACATTCCTAAAGTTAACTCATACTGGAATGTGTTCTCCATACATTATATTCTTTAAACGTCCATGTCAATATATTTTCTGCATGTTACATGATGTTCCTGCTGGCTGGTGGCTATTGCAGTGGGTGGGGCAGGAGCACTCTGTCTTACTATACTGTCTTCGTCTATGGAGACTAAGGATGGAGGACATTATTGCTGTGCTTCGCCAGATAATCTCTTCCCAGACCGATGAGGTCCACTTTTATATGTCCCTTCCAATGCACCGTTCTTCAACACATAACCTTGAAATTGACCATCCTCTATCATCGTCCCCTTCCCATGTACTGTCCGCCAGATGATAACCTCGTTCAAGACCATCAGGTCTTCTGCTAGTCTTCTTTCCCATGTACTGTCCTCCAGCAGAAAACCTCGACAGATATCATTAGGTCGTCTATTATCAGTCCCTCCCCATATACAGTCCTCCAGCATATAATTTCGTGAGAGACCAACCAGGTCTTCTGTTATCTATCTTTCCCAAGTCCTCCTCTGTACTTCGTGGGTGAGGCAGTTTGGACAACTCATTACGTCCATGAGGAGAGGAGGACGTCCCATGTCACACTCCATCCCTCGTCACACATCCTCCTCCTCCTCCTCCTCCTCCTTTTCTTGCTCCTCCTCCTCCTCCTCCTTCAAGACTGAAGCTCCATCGTCGTCGGGTCTGAGGAGACCAGGGCTGCGTCAGGCGGTGATGTCTGATGGCCTTTGAAGTCCTCAAGTTCCTCTGAGGTGACACCCCGAGGTTCGCCACCTACCTCCCCTTGAGAGAACCCAGGTACTTGCGATGGAATATATAGTTGTCTGGGAAGTTTTTGGGAAGATTTCTATGGGGAAAAAAAAGTCTTTCGAACAGTCTAGAGAGAAGTTTTTCCTTTTTTTTCCTTTGTCTTGGTCTTGTGAGCATCGAGCGGCTATTTTTTTTTTTTGAGAGAGAGAGAGAGTGTTTTTGGAAGCTTAAGGAGTCTCTGCAAATGCTTGTGAAGGATGGTTTTTGGAAATAGTTCTTAATCATCAGCATTATTGTCTGACGTGAGGCCTTCAAGTATCTTCAGCGCACTTCTGTATCACTGGCAGACGAAGGCACGTGGGATCTGTACAAACACAGGGAGGGACAGTAGTAATATCCATCCTAACATACTCTACACCTTCTCGAACAGCTTCATAGATCAAGTCTGCTCGGTTCAGGATGGTAGGCCATAGTCACGGGACGAGGGAAGGGGTGGAAGAAAGAAGGTTGAGCTGAGGATTTTATCATCATTTCTGCCAGGACGGAGAGGACCTGGCGGAGAGGACCAGGTGTGGAGAGGACCTGGTGGAGAGGATCTGGTGCGGAGAGGGAGGACCAGGTGTAGAGATGAGCTTATGGAGAAGACCTGGTGGGGAGAGGACCTGGTGCGGAGAGGACCTGGAGTGGAGAGGATCTGGTGCGGAGAGGACTTGCTGAAGAGAGAACCTGTCGTGGAAAGGAACTGACATGGAGAGGACCCGGTGAGGAGAGGACTTGGCGTGAAGAGGACCTTATGGAGAGGAGCTGACGTGGAGAGGACTTGTTGCAGAGAGTACCTGGTGCAGAGAGGACCCAGCGGAGAGGACCTATCGGAGAGGATCTGATGCAAAGGACTTTTCAGAGAGGATCTTACAAGAGAGAGGGGGGGGCTTGGCGGATAGGACCTAGCAGAGGGGACATGGTTCGGGGAGGACTCTGGCGATGGCTCGACGGTAAGACTGCGATAGATTGTCTAGGGACAACCCTGAAATTGAACAGGGAGGGAGTTTAGGGTTACCAAGCGAAGAGAGAGGAGGAGGAGGAGGAGGAGGAAGAGAAGGAGGGAAACACAGTGAAGTTGAGTTATCCCACTATTACTTGTATGGGGCCAGTGTGTCTAGTGTGCTTTTTAAGTACCTCTTTTTGTCTCGTGAAGTTTAGATACCTTTAAAAAGGATTCATATTATCTCTCTCTCTCTCTCTCTCTCTCTCTCTCTCTCTCTCTCTCTCTCTCTCTCTCTCTCTCTCTCTCTCTCTCTCTCTCTCTCTCTCTCTCTCTCTCTCTCTCTCTCTCTCTCTCCCTCTTCGCCCACGGCGCCTTCTGCTGTGACAGCAAGCCCTGCTACCAAGACGTGAGGGGAGGAGGGAGTGGATGGGGGGGCGACATGGATTATATGAGATGGGATTTCTCGAAGGAAAAGAAGACGGATTTTTTTTTGAAGCGAAGGAGGAAAAGGATTTGTAGCGTGGAAGAATAAGGATTTCTCGCATAGAGTGTTGGAGGACGGATTTATATTGATGGAGGGTAGGCATCGCCTTCATTATATTGTTGGAGGAAGGATTTATATTGATGGGGTGTAGGAAAATCCCTCCACAGAGTGTTGAAGGAAGGATTTATATTGATGGAGGGTAAGAAAATCCCTCCACAGAGTGTTGAAGGAAGGACTTATATTGATGGAGGGTAAGAAAATCCCTCCACAGAGTGTTGAAGGAAGGATTTATATTGATGGGGTGTAGGAAAATCCCTCCACAGAATGTTGAAGGAAGGACTTATATTGATGGAGGGTAAGAAAATCCCTCCACAGAATGTTGAAGGAAGGATTTATATTGATGGAGGGTAAGAAAATCCTTCCTTAGAGTGTTAGAGGAAGGATTTATATTGATGGAGGTTAGAGTGTTGGAGGAAGGATTTATATTGATGGAGGTTAGAGTGTTGGAGGAAGGATTTATATTGATGTAGGTTAGAGTGTTGGAGGAAGGATTTATGATGATGGAGGTTTGGGATTTAGTATGGTTAGAGCAAGGATTTATAGAGAAGGCAGGGATTTCTTAACCCTCCTGAACATCATGGATTATCGTAAGGGAGGCACTGATAGTTCTCTCTGGGGGGGAAAAAAAGGGAGATTATTCTCTTTATTTTTGGATCTGTGAAGACCTAGGGGGAAAAAAGGGGAGGAGAAGGGGGAGGTGAGGAGGGGAGGGGAGATGAAGGGGAGGGGAGGAGGGGAGGGGAATCACCATTAACAGAGGTATCAGGTTTTTGTTTTTTGTTTTTTACTGTGAATCGGGGGGAAAAGATGATATCTGGAGACTGATGAGAAAGCTGGGATTCCAGTGATTACCTACGTACTGATGGGACGTATTGCGTGAAGAACAGGAAGAGGAGGAGGGGGGGGGACTTAAACAGGAAGGGGAGGGGGGACTTAAACAGGAAGGGGAGGGGGGACTTAAACAGGAAGGGGAGGGGGGACTTGAACAGGAAGGGGAGGGGGGACTTAAACAGGAAGGGGAGGGGGGACTTAAACAGGAAGGGGAGGGGAGACTTAAACAGGAAGGGGAGGGGGGGACTTAAACAGGAAGGGGAGGGGGGACTTAAACAGGAAGGGGAGGGGGGACTTAAACAGGAAGGGGAGGGGGGACTTAAACAGGAAGGGGAGGGGGGGACTTAAACAGGAAGGGGAGGGGGGACTTAAACAGGAAGGGGAGGGGGGACTTGAACAGGAAGGGGAGGGGGGGACTTAAACAGGAAGGGGAGGGGGACTTAAACAGGAAGGGGAGGGGGGACTTAAAGCGATTGAGGGGGTGGGGGGTAGGCGGGGAGTATAGGATTTCTCTGAACGTAGGGGAGGAATATAGAAGCATAGATTTAGAGCAATATAGACAGTTAGACTTTTAGGGAAAACTTGATTTATGATAGTCAAAGACTTTGAAGTCACTCTTGGAGGAGGGGAAGGGAGGGGATGGTGGGGGGATTTCTGTAATCCAAAATGCCAATGTGGGGGTGAGGGTTGGGGAGGAGGAGATTTATCTGTAATCCTTCCCTCTATACAATACAGAAGATTTCCTCCACATCTTAAATCCCATTAGGTTGACATCAATCGCAGCGTTGGGCTGACAGACACACTCCCATCCAGTTTCCAGGGAAAAGGACGAATATGAGATGAAGAGGGAGGTTAGGATGGACCTGGAATTATGGTTGATGTTTGTGAATCAAATGTGCAGAAAATCGTTTCTCTAAGCACGGCCATCACTCGATGTGAACCATTGTCTTGCATCCTTGCTTGAGCAGGGAGCTGTTCAGATGTTCAAAATACCTATTTGTGATGAACTATTTAAAGCTACCTATTTATACTTACCTATTTACATTTACCTATTTATAGTTACCTATTTACAGTTACCTATTTATAGTTACCTATTTACAGTTACCTATTTATCAGTACGTATTTGCAGCTACCTATTTATACTTACCTATTTACAGTTACCTATTTATAGTTACCTATTTACAGTTACCTATTTATAGTTACCTATTTACAGTTACCTATTTATCAGTACGTATTTACAGCTACCCATTTATACTTACCTATTTACATTTACCTATTTATAGTTACCTATTTACAGTTACCTATTTATAGTTACCTATTTACAGTTACCTATTTATCAGTACGTATTTGCAGCTACCTATTTATACTTACCTATTTACACTTACCTATTTATACTTACCTATTTACAGTCACCTATTTATCAGTACGTACTTGCAGCTACCTATTTATCATTAACCATTTGCAACTACTTATTTGTAACAACTTATTAGCATGACCGATCTTGATTACCTATTTGCAGTCGTTTATTTGTGCTATACAAGGATGGAGTTGTTTACGCTGGTGCAACTCGATATGACTACAAGTTTGTTGTTAGTGTAGTGGTGTTGGTGATGCATGGAGGGTGTAGGAACTTGCCAGAGCCTGAGTTGGAGATGGAACCCCCCTATATATATATATATATATATATATATATATATATATATATATATATATATATATATATATATATATATATATATATATATATATATATATATATGTGTGTGTGTGTGTGTGTGTGTGTGTGTGTGTGTGTTACCGGAGTCCGTCTGGCAAATCTTTATCATCCTCAGTGGACGGAAAGGAACACAGCTCCGTCGAGGACCTTCTCCTCCTCAGGCAGTCCATCATTTCCCTGCTCCTGCGTGGTGCGCAACTCCTCTCAACCGCAGGAGCCCCATTAGTGAGGTCCTGGGGGTTGAAGGAGGTGGGAGGAGTATGATTTAAGACCACTTACCATTAAAGGGATTAATAACCGAGAGAGAGAGAGAGAGAGAGAGAGAGAGAGAGAGAGAGAGAGAGAGAGAGAGAGAGAGAGAGAGAGAGAGAGAGAGAGAGAGTCTGGTGGCCCAGGTCATACAGACGCCAGCCTCCAGCAGACATCTATAATCCATGAGTGATTTTGGCCTGGGTTCCTCCATGCTAAGTGGGCGCATCAATAACACATCGCGTCCCAGGTCAGGGCAGGTCACCCTTATCCGGAGGAGATCAGCAGGTTATCTGGGGTCCTGGGGATGTCAGCAGGTCAGCTGAGGTCCTAGCGATGTCAGCACATCAGTTGGGATCCTGGGGAGGTTAGCAGGTCAGCTAAGGTCTTGGGGAGTTTAGGAGGTCAGCTGAGGTCCTGGGGAGGTTAGCAGGTCAGCTAAGGTCTTGGGGAGTTTAGGAGGTCAGCTGAGGTCCTGGGGATGTCAGCAGGTCAGCTGGGATCCTGGGGAGGTCAGCAGGTCAGTTGGGCTCCTGGGGAGGTCAGTAGGTCAGCAGGGGTCCTGGGGAGATCAGCAGGTCAGCTCAGGTCTAAGGGAGTTTAACAGGTCAGCTGGGGTCCTGGGGAGGTCAACAGGTCAGCTGGGGTCCTGGAGAAATTAGCAGGTCAGCTGAGGTCAATATGCGGACGAAATGTAGATAAATACACCAGCAGTTACGACACAATGAAACTGACAGGTAGAGAGACAAGAAAGGTCTAGAGAGACGGAGATAAACAGACAAAATAATTGTCTTGGGAGAGTGAGAGTGAGAGGGAAGGGGAGAGGGAGGGAAGGAGAGGGTAGGGAGAGTGAGGGGGAGAAGGAGGAAGGGATGGAGAGGATATAGATGTTAATGGCCTGCAGAAGGCAGGGAGACAAATGAAAGACGTGTATGAAATAAGGTAGAAAGATGATATCATCCAAAATAAAGAGATGGACATTGGTGTCGGAGCATTTGTATATATATATATATATATATATATATATATATATATATATATATATATATATATATATATATATATATATATATATATATATATATATATATATATATATATATATATATATATATATATTGAAAGGATTTTCCTAAGTGAGAGGAAGATTGCATCTGACAAAGACAGAAAATCCGGACGCTAAGGCGTTTACTGCAAGAAAATTCATCGGAAGAGAATTCGTTCTTATTAGAAAATGGAAATGCTTTATATACCTCTGATCTGAGGCTGAATTCTGTTGTTTCTATTGAGAACTAAAAAATTCTAAGGAGTAGCTGGAGCCTTGAGGTAAATCATATATATTGAAATATATCTTAGACGAGTCGGAGACCCTCCTGGTAAAACAAGAAATAAGCAAAAGGGCATTATCTCAGAAATTTAAAGAAGGATAAAAAAAAAGAAAAAAAAAAAGGTTCTCAGTTCCTTGTGACTCCTTCGTGCGTCTTTAAGGATTAAGGTCTCACCTTCTTTAGTTTCCTCACCCTGGAAGAAAAAAGGTGGGAGAGATTTTCGAATGGATCTTTTGAGGGTTTTAAGAACGCATTATCGTAAGTCTGTTGACGCTTGCTAATGGCCCAGTTTGCTCTTACTGTGTTGGTTCTCTGTTGGCTTATCATTATACTCCAGAAACTCCATCTATAGTCTTTTTGAGGTCAAGTATATATGTTTGAAGTATTATTTTCTTTTGTTCATACATATTCGCCATTTTCCGCGTAAGCACAATAGAGTTAAGAACAGAGGACTGAACCTTAGAGATAATCTCCTCACTTGGCCCACTTCTCTGTTCCTTCTTTTGGAAAATTAAAAAACGGGAGGGGAGGATTTCCAGCCTCAAGCTCCCTCCCCTTTTAGTCGCCTTTTACAACATGCAGGGAATACGAGGGAAGTATTCTTTCTCCCCTAATCCCAGGGATAACAAAGTATTATTGTAAGTATATGTTTATCGGTCGAATTTATCTAGTCTGTTGTTTATTTCACTAACATCAAGTCATTATCAAGATGTTTAATGTCCATTTTGGACTATTCTTTTTGGTCTTTGTGTCATGTTTCTACTTTATTTTATACACGTTTTTCATTTGTCTCCCTCGCCTTCTGCAGGCCATTAACCTCCTACCCTCTCCTTCCCTCCCTCCCTCGCTCTCCCTACCCTCTCCTTCCCTCCCTCCCTCACTCTCCCTACCCTCTCCTTCCCTCCCTCCCTCGCTCTCCCTACCCTCTCCTTCCCTCCCTCCCTCACTCTCCCTACCCTCTCCTTCCCTCCCTCCCTCACTCTCCCTACCCTCTTCTTCCCTCCCTCCCTCACTCTCCCTACCCTCTCCTTCCCTCCCGCCCTCACTCTCTCAACCCTCTCCTTCCATCCCTCCCTCACTCTCCCTACCCTCTCCTTCCCTCCCTCCCACTTGTTGTAATCTCTTATTAGCTTTTCGTTACAGTTTTAGCTGCACACCTCTATTGTTTGTCTCTGTTATTCCTCATCAGTTTGTTCTTACTCTCTTGTTTTCGCTATTTGTACTTATTGTTAATGGTCTATTGTGAGGTAAAGTAATCCACTGCTATAATGTTACGTTAATGGTCTTTTTTTTTTCATTAGTGTTGCTCTTAAACAATTTCTTCTCTATCATTTGTTGCTTTGATAAGTCTATCGTTTGTGGTCT
This sequence comes from Panulirus ornatus, assembly GCF_036320965.1. NCBI lineage: Eukaryota > Metazoa > Arthropoda > Malacostraca > Decapoda > Palinuridae > Panulirus > Panulirus ornatus. Next base: position 16,547,839 of record NC_092252.1, on the reverse strand, counting down.
ACTGTTACTTCTTCCTATCCACACACACACACACACACACACACACACACACACATACACACACACACACACACACACACACACACACACCATTAACGTACATGAAGTAATGGGCCACATCCATACATATATAAACCTTTGATCATGGAACCTCTGGTGTACGACTAGTCTCATACTGGAACACAGTGAGCCAACTGACTAATTGGTCATCAGCAGGAGTTCCTCCTGATGCCAATTGAACATCTTCCATCATTAGGCAGTAAAAGAAATCGAATCAGCTCCTGAGATCAAGGTGGAGGAGAATACATACGATTATTGAGCTCATCAGCTGCCACCCCAGCCCTTACGAACTCCAGTTTCCACTGAGCCCATGAACGTGCAGCATCAAGAAAATATGAGCCAATCAAAAAAGCGTTTCTCCAGGGCCTCGTCAGTGATAGGTCGATGGTCTTCACAAAGACCAAATAAGATGAATGAGGTCGCGTCTCGCTTGTTGCACTTACGTGTATTGATGCCAAGAATATATATATATATATATATATATATATATATATATATATATATATATATATATATATATATATATACTTTCCAAAAGAAGGAACAGACCAAGGAGCCATGTGAGGATTTCTCCCTTCAAACCTCTGCCATCGGTTCTTGACGCTTCCTTACTCATGCGGGAAATGGCGAACATGTATAAAAAAGAATATATATATATATATATATATATATATATATATATATATATATATATATATATATATATATATATATATATATTCAAATTTCTTCTCGCTCTTGGTAATCAAAGGCTTTGGAGGAAAAAAATATTAATTTCATATTCTTTAAAATTACAGGAACATAAATTACTAATTAGTTGTTTGTGGTAAAGTTTAGTGTAGTTTGTGAAGTTAAATAACCTCTTAATAACTTCGTGCCTGCGTGGAAAAACAAAATGAACTTTTTTCGTATTCCATTACTTTTTTTTTGTGTTCATTTATTCATACGTCCATCTAAGGTACTCTGTAACTCGCGTCTATTTCAAAATATGAAGAATTAGAAGTAGAAATTTGTTCTCTATGGCCATATCTGTTCTCTCACTAAGGGTTTCTGTTGGTTTCACCTGCTGGTGTTGTTCTCAGCTCTACACACACTGCAAGTGTACTCCTGAGGTGTGTCGTGAGTTCCTTGATCTCCTTCAAGTGTCTCCATGTCGAGAGATGGGAGGGGAATGGCTCCCACTGGAGATGTGGGGGGAATGGCTCCCACTGGAGATGGCTCCCACTGGAGATGGGGGGAATGGCTCCCACTGGAGATGGGGGGGAATGGCTCCCACTGGAGATGGGGGGAATGGCTCCTACTGGAGATGGGGGGGAATGGCTCCTACTGGAGATGGGGGGGAATGGCTCCCACTGGAGATGGGGGGATGGCTCCCACTGGAGATGTGGGGGGAATGGCTCCCACTGGAGATGGGGGGAATGGCTCCCACTGGAGATGGGGGGAATGGCTCCTACTGGAGATATCTCCATCCTCTTGACCCCCCCCCCCCCCCCCCACGCATGTCTCCTTCATCGTTCATGAGAGAGACAACCTCTGCCGCCCCCCCCCCCCATCCCCCATCTCCCAAGTGAGATATGAGAAGTCTCTCTCTCTCTCTCTCTCTCTCTCTCTCTCTCTCTCTCTCTCTCTCTCTCTCTCTCTCTCTCTCTCTCTCTCTCTCTCTCTCTCTCTCTCTCTCTCTCTCTCTCTCTCTCTCTCTCTCTCTCTCTCTCTCTCTCCCTTGGCTTCTGAACCCACCCGTTTTGGCTCAAGGGTGAAAACAATCGCTTCACATCTTATCCCAGGCGATGTGCGTATGTGTGTATGTGTGTGTATGTGTGCGTGTTGTGTGTGTGTGTGTGTGTGTGTGTGTGTGTGTGTGTGTGTAGCTCCATAATCTATATTTGGTTCATCATTCAGAAGTTAGAAGTTTCCGTGGGGATAATTCTCTTGCAAAAAAGTAGTGTGGCTGAGATCCATTTCCTCCCTTGAAGTTCTTTCAGTCTCTATTTAGCGGGAGATGATTCTGAAGGGCATCCCATTTTCTCTTCTTTTTTCTTTCTCTTTCTACCCTGGGGGAGACCCCCATGCTAAAACCTCTCCCTTGCCTACAGAGGGTACGCACCTGAAGGTGAGGTGAGGGAGCGGGTGTAGAAGAAGAAGGAGGAGGGCAGGAAGGTGCTGACCAGCCACCTTCCTGTGCACGCCCTACCTCCTTCTGGCCCTCCTGGTCTTCAAGAGGAGGAGGAGGAGAAGGAGGAGGAGGAGGAAGAGGAGGAGGAAGAGGAAGAGGAGGAGGAGGAGGTCAGGAGCTGAGCTGTCAGCCCTACACTAATTGGCCTAACGTGCTGCTGAGGGCGAGGATCTCACACCACACCTCACCTTACCTCACCACACCTCACCTCACCACACCTCACCTCACCACACCTCACCTCACCACACCTCACCTCACCACATCTCACCACACCTCACCTCACCTCACCTCACCACACCTCACCTCACCTCACCTCACCACACCTCACCTCACCTCACTACACCACACCACACCTTCTCCCCTCCGACCTTCTCACAAAGATCTCGGCTCAGACCTGGAGCTCCTGGTAGGGGAGATAGATAGATAGATAGATAGATAGATAGATAGATAGATAGATGATACATAGATGGATAGTTTGATAGATGATACATAAATGGATAGTTAGACAGGTAGATAGATGATACATAGATGGATACTTAGATAGATTGATAGATAGATAGAGAGATAGATAGATGATACATAGATAGATAGTCTGATAGATAGACAGATAAAGAGAGAGAGAGAGAGAGAGAGAGAGAGAGAGAGAGAGAGAGAGAGAGAGAGAGAGAGAGAGAGAGAGAGAGAGAGAGAGAGAGAGAGAGAGAGAGAGAGAGAGAGAGAGAATTCGACATTCATCTTTTATATATATTCTCTGGATGACTCAACCTTGTAAACGTGTCCTGCAGAGTTGGTTTACATATGGGATCATCGCTGTAAACAAACTGGTTTACGTCTTCAATCCTCAGCATAAACAATTTACAACTTGAAGCCCTTATTGCAAGCAAAGTTATTTTCGCCTGTTATTGTTAGACAACTATAATCCTTCTTGTAAACAAATTGGTTTACGCCTGCAATTCTCACTGTAAACAAGTCGATTTAACCGTGCATACACACTGCAAACAATTTTCGTTACACTTGCTATCGTCACTGTAAACAAGTGGGCGTGCATTACCTTACACTCTGGAAACAAATTTGTTTGACTCCTGTAATCTTCACTATAAACAATCTGGTGTGTTCCTGCCATACACACTGCAAACAAATTTGTATTACACTTGCTACCCTCAATATAAACAAACTGGTGTCTTCCTGCCATACACACTGCAAACAAATTTGTATTACACTTGCTACCCTCAATATAAACAAACTGGTGTCTTCCTGCCATACACACTGCAAACAAATTTGTATTACACTTGCTACCCTCAATATAAACAAACTGGTGTCTTCCTGCCATACACACTGCAAACAAATTTGTATTACACTTGCTACCCTCAATATAAACAAACTGGTTTGCTCCTTCCATACACACTGCAAACAATTTTGTTTACGCCTGTAATCCTGGCGCTGAGTAACGAGTGTGATTCTTTACCCATATGATGCAAAAATGTCGAAAGAATTTTCGTGATTTTTTCCAATTATGGGAGAGTCATGCCACACCTCTAAAACCTCAGCTGAACATCCAACCCCTGAGGTATGGGGGTTTAACCAGACATCCACCCCTGAGGTATGGGGTTTTAACCAGACATCCACCCCTGAGGTATGGGGGTTTAACCAGACATCCACCCCTGAGGTATGGGGGTTTAACCAGACATCCACCCCTGAGGTATGGGGGTTTAACCAGACATTCCCCACCCCTGAGGTATGGGGGCTTAACCAGACATCCACCTCTGAGGTATGGGGGTTTAACCAGACATTCCCCACCCCTGAGGTATGGGGGTTTAACCAGACATCCAACCCCTGAGGTATGGGGGTTTAACCAGACATCCACCCCCTGAGGTATGGGGGTTTAACCAGACATCCACCCCTGAGGTATGGGGGTTTAACCAGACATCCACCCCTGAGGTATGGGGGTTTAACCAGACATCCACCCCTGAGGTATGGGGGTTTAACCAGACATCCACCCCTGAGGTATGGGGGTTTAACCAGACATCCACCCCTGAGGTATGGGGGTTTAACCAGACATCCACCCCTGAGGTATGGGGGTTTAACCAGACATCCACCCCTGAGGTATGGGGGTTTAACCAGACATTCCCCACCCCTGAGGTATGGGGGTTTAACCAGACATCCACCCCTGAGGTATGGGGGTTTAACCAGACATCCACCCCTGAGGTATGGGGGTTTAACCAGACATCCACCCCTGAGGTATGGGGGTTTAACCAGACATCCACCCCTGAGGTATGGGGGTTTAACCAGACATCCACCCCTGAGGTATGGGGGTTTAACCAGACATTCCCCACCCCTGAGGTATGGGGGTTTAACCAGACATCCAACCCCCGAGGTATGGGGGTTTAACCAGACATTCCCCACCCCTGAGGTATGGGGGTTTAACCAGACATCCACCCCTGAGGTATGGGGGCTTAACCAGACATCCACCTCTGAGGTATGGGGGTTTAACCAGACATTCCCCACCCCTGAGGTATGGGGGTTTAACCAGACATCCACCCCCTGAGGTATGGGGGTTTAACCAGACATTCCCCACCCCTGAGGTATGGGGGTTTAACCAGACATCCACCCCTGAGGTATGGGGGTTTAACCAGACATCCACCCCTGAGGTATGGGGGTTTAACCAGACTTCCACCCCCTGAGGTATGGGGGTTTAACCAGACTTCCACCCCCTGAGGTATGGGGGTTTAACCAGACTTCCACCCCCTGAGGTATGGGGGTTTAACCAGACATCCACCCCTGAGGTATGGGGGTTTAAATCCCCTGAGCGGAGGGCCGTAATCCCTTACCTGTGGGGGGAGGGACAAACCCCTCGTGTCTGGGGGGACTGGTTCTCCGTGGGTGGGAAATGTAATTTACCATAGCCAGGTTAAATTACAGGTTAATTCTAATATCTGATTGTCGTTAATGATAACAACAAGAAACAAGAACAAGAACAAGAACAACAAGAACAAGAACAAGAACAACAACAATGATAATGATAATAATAATAATAGTAATGATAATAATAAAGATATGAATGATGATAATGATAACGATAATGATGATAAGAATAATAGTAATAATGATAATGATAATAATGATAATAATAAAGATAATAATAATGATAATAATAAGGATGCTTGCTATCAATATTCATTTAATATCTTTATCGTTTCCCTCGTAGTGAGGTAGCGCCAGGAACAGGCGAAGAGGAGACTCCTATGTTCACATCCATTCTCCATCTCCACCTCTGTATACAAACACACTGAACGCTCTGCAGCTGTACATGGACGCGCTGAGCGCTCTCCCTCTATGCAGACAAAGTAAACGCTCCATGTCTGTATATCACATCATGTGAACGACCCTCGTCTATATACAGGCACTGTGAACGCCTCTCCTCCAACAGCAGTTGAATGCCTTGCCTTTACAGAGACCAGTTGAATGCCTTACCCTGTATACAGACACCAAATGAACGCTCTACCTCTGTATAGATACACCATCTGATCGCCCTACCTATGATTACAGACTCAAATGAACGCCCTACCTCTGTATACAGACACAAATGAACGCCCTACCTCTATATATAGAGAGAAAGTGAACGCCCCACTTCTGTATAGAGACATCAAGTGAACGCTCCTACCTCTGCATACGGACACCAAGTGAACGCCCTACCTCTGCGTACACACATGGAGTGAACGCCCCACATGAGCCATCCCTGCACCAGATTTTGGACCAAATAATTCTCTCTCAGTGAGAGCGCCCTATGCCATTACATCCCGAGGCCTGGGTAAAGCCCAGATATAAAACAGAAATGGACGGAGCATTTTATCATCACTTATACTAGCGCCGGGGAGCTGGGGTGAGGGGGAGGCAGGCAAGGGTTACCTGGTCGTAAGGTCAGTGTATGATGCTCCCACAGGGCACCGCTCCCCTGGCCAGGGAGTGGTGTAGGGGAGAGGTACCTGGCCCTCTGGTGGTGTAGGGCAGAGGTACCTGGCCCTCTGGTGGTGTAGGGGAGAGGTACCTGGCCCTCTGGTGGTGTAGGGCAGAGGTACCTGGCCCTCTGGTGGTGTAGGGCAGAGGTACCTGGCCCTCTGGTGGTGTAGGGCAGAGGTACCTGGCCCTCTGGTGTTGCATAAAAGAGGTACAAGGGGCGGTGTCTGGTGGCTGTTTCAATATCCTTTAGCCCCATAGCGTCTAGTATGAGACACCAAGCCGTCTTGTTGCTGATGTGAGGATTTTAAGCCATCTGGTAGCAGCAGTAGTATCAGTAGGTAGGAACATTGAAGCAGGGAGGATCAGGAAGAGACATTAGGTAGAAATAGTAGGTAGGAGCATTAGGTAGATACATTAGGTAGAAGTAGTCAGTAGACGCGTTAGGAATGAACCTCTGCAATCACTGCGCTAGAATTGCCCTCTGCCAGTGGCTTGTTGAGGGTGAGGCACTAAAGGCTACGAGGAGGCAGTAGAAGCCACTAGTTTTCGAGACTCTATTGCCGTGACTAAACCCTTAAGGGAGTTCCAATTGAAATAGGCATCAGAGATATAGATATACAGATAGATAGATAGATCTGGTGGCTATGATGTGAGTACGTAGTAGCAACTTGGGCAACGTCTCTTCTGTTATGGAGTGGTTGAACACTGTATAATCTACTTCCAGATTCAGTAAATTAAATGATTATCAGTACTTTCAAATTAAGGCTAGACAGACACTTCAGTGGGATTTATAATCATTGAATATTGCTTGAAGGAACGAACTTAAACCTTCTCTGTACTTCACAAAATCTGGTCCAGGTGTAGGAAACTGTTCGAAATGGTATCATTTTCCGTTCACAATTTTCTATTAAATTCCCGTGGCATCATGTTGCTCATGTACTGCATGGTGTCGCTTTCTATCTTTTTTGTTCTGCTGGCAGTTGAGCTGGAGGGAAACGTGGGTTGGAGGTGCCTCCTGCTTCACTATCCTTCCTGCTTCCAATGTCATGGACCTTCAGGTGTCTTGTTATCGGTGTTTTCTCATAAGTTCTCCTCCAGACCATCAGGTCTTCCGTTATCTGTCCTTCCCACGTAGTGTCCTCCAGCAGAAAACCTCATCCTAGACCATCAGGCGTCCCATGGTGCTGTATATTTCTTAAAAGGTGGGCTGAAAAGCACATACTGAGTATCAGATGGTATGTCAAGTAAACGATTCCCTAAGCACACACACACACACACACACACACACACACACACACACACACACACACACACACACACACATCTCCTCTGGTTGCAGAGTGAGGAAGATATCCTCCATGGTTAAGACTTGAGGAAGACATACTCTCACCGGTGCTGACTTGGGGAAGACTTTTCATCCCGGTGCAGAGTGAGGAAGCTCACTTCGCTCCTTTTTGAGAATTCAGACGAGTTCCTCATCAGTCATGATTCAGGCTCATGCGTTACCGGAGACCACGACATCATCATGTCCTCAAGCGGGGTGCATTCTCAGCCTTGGTAGAGGAGGCGTTCGAGAGATGGGTTCAGCTGCATTATTAACAAGGGCTCGCACCTCTCTCTCTCTCTCTCTCTCTCTCTCTCTCTCTCTCTCTCTCTCTCTCTCTCTCTCTCTCTCTCTCTCTCTCTCTCTCTCTCTCTCTCTCTCTTTGGCAGTCGACACCATCTTATTCTCGGGGACTTTCAGCCATCCAGGATCAATCTCATCTCTTTCTTTTCGCGTCTTTTGTTCTTCGTTATCTCATTCCAGCGGTCGAGAGTCCAGAATGAAGGAGGTTCGAGTGTTTTTCCTCCTTGCCTGACGCCCTCCTCACGAAAACGTGAGCATCCCTGTCGTATTATGCCTTTCATCTCCCCCATGTAAACTGCTACCGGTCGTCTGTTTCCAGACATCTCTGTAGGGTCACATAATGGAACTCTGTGATAAGGTTTTCCCTTTTGTCGAGGCATACATTTCCCGAGCGAGTAAAGCCATTCTTGTCCACACAACATGAACACTGTAAACACGGATTTAAAAAAAAAAAGAAATGCTCTTTATTCTCCTAGGGTAGAGTTTTATATACGTTTTTTCTTTCATACATATTCGCCTTATCCTATGTTAGTGAAGTCGCGTTAAGAACAGAGGAGTGAGCCTTTGAGGATATATATACATACACGTCCACACACGCACATATACATGCCTATACATTTCAACGTATACATACATATACATACACAAACATATGCATATATACACATGTACATAATTCATACTTGCTGCCTTTACTTATTCCCGTCGCCACCACGTCACACATGAAATGACACCCCACCCCCCTCACGCGTGCGAGGTAGCGCTAGGAAAAGACAGCAAAGCCACATTCGTTCACACTCAGTCTCTAGCTGTCATATATAATACACCGAAACCACAGCTCCCTTTCCACTTCCAGGCACCACAAAACTTCCATGCTTTACCCCAGACGCTTCACATGCCCTGGTTCAATCCAGTGACAGCACGTCGACCCCGGTATACCACATCGTTCCAATTCACCCTATTCTTTGCACGCCTTTCACCCTCCTGCATGTTAAGGCCCCGATCGCTCAAAATCTTTTTCACTCCATCCTTCCACCTTCAATTTGGTCTCCCACTTCTCATTTTCTCTACCTCTGACACACATATTCTCTTTGTCAATCTTTCCTCACTCATTCTCTCCATATGACCAAACCATTTCAATACATCCTCTTCTTCTCTCTTAACCACACTCTTTTTATGACCACACATCTCTCTTACCCTTTCATTACTTACTCGATCAAACCACCTCACAACACATATTGTCCTCAAACATCTCATTTCCAACACATCCACCCTCCTCCGCGCAACCCTATCTATAGCCCATGCCTCACAACCATATAAAACATATATATATATATATATATATATATATATATATATATATATATATATATATATATATATATATATATATATATATATATATATATATATATATACATATATATATATATATATATATATATATATATATATATATATATATATATATATATATATATATATATATATATTCCTATTAGTCCACGGGGAAAAAGAAACACGATAAATTCCCAAGTGCACTTTCGTGTAATAATCACATCATCAGGGGAGACACAAGAGAAATATGTAACAGTCAGTTGATATAAAACGAAGAGACGTAGCTATGCGCCATTTGGTAAACGTGCGATTGTCCAAGACAGACAACGAGCATATCGTAAACTTATTATGTGGACAAGAAGGTGAATTGTTTACAAATCATATCAACAATAAAGTTATCCAATTTGTACAGACCATCACTAATACTTAGATTATAATTCTTTGTGTATTTGATAATAGAAGATTCAATGATATTTCTCATGGTGATAGAGTTAGTGTTAATAACTGAGATGGGATAACTCCAGTCAATATAATGTTCATAGTTTTTAACGTGATTAAACAAGGCATTTGATTCTTGTCCTGTTCTTATACTATGTTTATGTTGCTTAAGTCTAAAAGAAAGATCCTTACCAGTCTGCCCAACATAAAACAGGACAAGAATCAAATGCAGGAGGGTGAAAGGCTTGCAAGGAATAGAGTGAATTGGAACGATGTGGTATACCGGGGTCGATGTGCTGTCAATGGATTGAACCAGGGCATGTGAAGCTATTTCGGTGCATTATACATGACAGCTAGAGACTGAGTTTGAACGAATGTGGCCTTTGTTGTCTTTTCCTAGCGCTACCTCGCGCGCGTGCGGGAGGAGGGGATCATTTCATGTGTGGCGGGGTGGCGACGGGAATTAATAAAGGCAGCAAGTATGAATTATGTACCTGTGTGTATATGCATATGTCTGTGTATGTATATATATATGTATACGTTGAAATGTATATGTATGTATATGTGTGTGTGTGGACGTGCATGTGTATACATGTGTATGTGGGTGGGTTGGGCCATTCTTTCGTCTGTTTCCTCGCGTTACCTCGCTAAAGCGGGAGACAGCGACATAGTATGATAATATGGTGGCTGATTCATGTGAGAAACTGCAGAAGCTGGTGACTGAGTTTGGTAAAGTGTGTGAAAGAAAAAGTTAAGAGTAAATGTGAATAAGAGCAAGGTTATTAGGTACAGTAGGGTTGAGGGTCAAGTCAATTGGGAGGTGAGTTTGAATGGAGAAAAACTGGAGGAAGTGAAGTGTTTTAGATATCTGGGAGTGGATCTGGCAGCGGATGGAACCATGGAAGCGGAAGTGGATCATAGGGTGGGGGAGGGGGCGAAAATTCTGGGAGCCTTGAAGAATGTGTGGAAGTCGAGAACATTATCTCGGAAAGCAAAAATGGGTATGTTTGAAGGAATAGTGGTTCCAACAATGTTGTATGGTTGCGAGGCGTGGGCTATGGATAGAGTTGTGCGCAGGAGGATGGATGTGCTGGAAATGAGATGTTTGAGGACAATGTGTGGTGTGAGGTGGTTTGATCGAGTAAGTAACGTAAGGGTAAGAGAGATGTGTGGAAATAAAAAGAGCGTGGTTGAGAGAGCAGAAGAGGGTGTTTTGAAATGGTTTGGGCACATGGAGAGAATGAGTGAGGAAAGATTGACCAAGAGGATATATGTGTCGGAGGTGGAGGGAACGAGTAGAAGTGGGAGACCAAATTGGAGGTGGAAAGATGGAATGAAAAAGATTTTGTGTGATCGGGGCCTGAACATGCAGGAGGGTGAAAGGAGGGCAAGGAATAGAGTGAATTGGAGCGATGTGGTATACCGGGGTTGACGTGCTGTCAGTGGATTGAATCAGGGCATGTGAAGGGTCTGGGGTAAACCATGGAAAGCTGTGTAGGTGTGTATATTTGCGTGTGTGGACGTATGTATATACATGTGTATGGGGGTGGGTTGGGCCATTTCTTTAGTCTGTTTCCTTGCGCTACCTCGCAAACGCGGAGACAGCGGCAAAAAAAAAAAAAAAAGATATATATATATATATATATATATATATATATATATATATATATATATATATATATATATATATATTATCCCTGGGGATAGGGGAGAAAGAATACTTCTCCACGTATTCCCTGCGTGACGTAAAAGTCGACTAAAAGGGAAGGGAGCGGGTGGCTGGAAATCCTCCCCTCTCGGTTTTTTATTAATTTTCCAAAAGACAGGACAGAGAAGAGGGCCAGGTGAGGATTTTCCCTCAAAGGTCCAGTCCTCTGTTCTTAACGCAACCTCACTAACGCGGGAGATGGCGAATAGTATGATAGAAAGAAAAAGATATATATATATATATATATATACATATATATATATATATATATATATATATATATATATATATATATATATATATATATATATATATATATATATATATATATATATATATATATATATATATAGTGTTGTTGAGTTGTTATTGCAAGTAGAACTTACTAAGGAGTATTCATTGAGAGATGACGATGTCCAATTTATACCCTGTCACACACTTCGATGTTCTGCCACATGCTTGTGTGATCGTGGCACAGTCCTGATAGCGATGAAGGTACTGTCTGTGTTATCAGTTATGTTTGTGACAAAGACAAACTCATACCCATCTACTAGAGAGACTCGTTTCATTATGCTTTCTAGGATCCAGCGTTCATTACACATCTGTAGCCATCCACTGAGAGCAGGAGGATTTCGAAAGAGCTATTCTCTGAGATGAATTGTTAATGAGAAAGAGAAAAGAAAAACAAGAGAGGGGGGGGGAAACACTGGGTATTACCTGCTAGAGAGAGAGAGAGAGAGAGAGAGAGAGAGAGAGAGAGAGAGAGAGAGAGAGAGAGAGAGAGAGAGAGAGAGAGAGGTGGAAAACAGGGATTTTGCATTGTCACAATGGAAACGAGAAATCAACACACAGATCCCGGGGAAATGAACTCATGTACACCCCACTGGTGGATTGCTTCTAATCACAGGGGCTGTCTTTCATGGGCTGTGAGGCGAACGGCTGGACGAAGGTGATTGCTGTGTCCGGTGCTGGGTGCAGGCACGTTGGGTCTGTCCGAGGGGGAGACAGTCGCTCGTGGGGATTTTGTGTGTGTGTGTGTGTGTGTAGAGAGAGAGAGAGAGAGAGAGAGAGAGAGAGAGAGAGAGAGAGAGAGAGAGAGAGAGAGAGAGCACATACGAGAAGGGCCAATACGAGAAGGGCCAGTGAGCGGAAGACTAGCAAGGAGAACAGTAGAGTAAAAGCGGTCTTTTGGTTCCTAACTCTATACAGTCATAGGCAGAACGTCTTCCCGCCCACCACTTTACGTACATGGAGAAAGAATAGTCAAGCAGACAGACTCCTTCGCAGATCTCCCCCACCTCAGTAATGGTGCTCTTATTGAGGGTGAAATGAACTCCTATTCATCGAGTGTGTAATCAACGTGCTTTTAAGCCCCAAGATGAAGAGAAATGTGCAATTTTAGAGGAGAGAATAGATCATATTTATCATATCCAATGTGAAGCTCATTTGAGTCGGCGAGTGCTGTGTTGTAGTTAAGATGCGATTGCCTTAGGTAGAGCAGATACGCACACACACACACACACACACACACACACACACACACACATACGCACACACACACACACGCACTGTGTGTGTGTGTGTGTGTGTGTGTGTGTGTGTGTGGTAGATTCTATGTCATCGAGCGTGTACTGATGATTCTTTAGACTTATAGTATGTGAAGGCACGTATATCGAAAGTAAAATGGATTTGTATTCATCGATAAATGTGGTTTAAAATGCGCCTGACCGACAATAGAGCATAGATTCATTTATCGAGAGTGTGTCTAAAAGACGCTTAATAAAGCATAGATTCATTTATGTAGAAGACGCTTTTATCGATGGTTTAGGAAAGATCCGCTTATCGACGGTGAACTGAATACAGACTTAGCGAGTCGATAGTGAAGATGATTGAAACCTAAGTTACTCAGATCAAAAGGAATACAAGGAAATATAAAGGATCTTCATAAAACAAATGACCACCTGGTTCCTTGGAAGCTGTTTGGGATGGGGGGACGAGACATGAATATCATAAATCAGTAAGGCAGGTATACGAATACGTACTTCTTAAAGAGTAAGAAAAGAACATGATATATGATTCGTACATAGATAAGGAGGCACAAATGACGTCAGTCTTGAATTTGAAGCGAATCATACACCAATTATATACTTACGTCTGTCCACGAGTTTGTAACTATTACTGCAACAGATATCTAACGAATGTATGACCATGTAATTCGTTGTATCGAATTATCGATATATCGAGGTTATCAGCATCCCAGCTACCATCCCAATTACTGCTAGGCACCCTAGTTACTATATGACATCACAGTCTCCATCCCAATTACTGCTAGGCACCCTAGTTACTATATGACACCACAGTCTCCATCCCAACTACTGCCAGACACCCCAGTAACTATATGACACCACAACCTTCATCTCAACTACTGCCAGACACCCTAGTTACTACATGACACCACAGCCTTCATCCCAACTACTGCTAGGCACCATAGTTACTATATGACACCACAACCTTCATCTCAACTACTGCCAGACACCCTAGTTACTACATGACACCACAGCCTTCATCCCAACTACTGCTAGACACCCTAGTTACTATATAACACCACAACCTTCATCTCAACTACTGCTAGGCACCCTAGTTACTATATGACACCACAACCTTCATTTCAACTACTACTAGGCACCCTAGTTACTATATGACACCACAGCCTTCATCTCAACTACTGCTAGTCACTCTAGTTACTATGTGACACCACAACCTTCATCTCAACTACTGCTAGGCACCCTAGTTACTATATGACACCACAGTCTCCATCCCAACTACTGCTAGGTACTCTAGTTACTATATGACACCACAACCTTCATCTCAACTACTGCTAGGCACCCTAGTTACTATATGACACCACCGTCTCCATCCCAACTACTGCTAGGCACCCTAGTTACTATATGACACCACAACCTTCATCTCAACTACTGCTAGGCACCCTAGTTACTATATAACACCACAACCTTCATCTCAACTACTGCTAGGCACCCTAGTTACTATATGACACCACAACCTTCATCTCAACTACTGCTAGGCACCCTAGTTACTATATGACACCACAGCCTTCATCTCAACTACTGCTAGTCACTCTAGTTACTATGTGACACCACAACCTTCATCTCAACTACTGCTAGGCACCCTAGTTACTATGTGACACCACAACCTTCATCTCAACTACTGCTAGGCACCCTAGTTACTATGTGACACCACCGTCTCCATCCCAACTACTGCTAGGCACCCTAGTTACTATATGACACCACAGTCTCCATCCCAACTACTGCTACGCACTCTAGTTATTATGTGACACCACCGTCTCCATCCCAACTACTGCTAGGCACCCCAGTTACTATATGACACCATAGCCTTCATCTCAACTACTGCTAGGCACCCTAGTTACTATATGACACCACAACCTTTATCTCAACTAGTGACAAACACCCCAGTTACAGCACGACACCAAAGTCTCCATTCCAGCCGTTGCCCGACACACACCACTTCCTCGATAGCATCTTGAAAGACACACTCCCTTTCCGTTTGTGTTTGCGACAGAGTTTGGTCTCAGGGCGTTTTCACTAGAAATATCAAAAATCAAGTAGCATGGCTTTCAAACTTTATATATACCTTCTTGTCTTCTGCTTCCTCTGGTGCTCATGCACCGTGGGTGGCGTAGGGGAGAAGGTGTCCCCGGCCGTGGATGGCGTCATAGAGAAAGTGTCCCCGGACGTGGATGGCGTCATAGAGAAAGTGTCCCCGGACGTGGGTGACAACCCGCTGTCTCTGTTGAGGCATCTGAAAGACCGCCTCTTCCCAAGGACAAGCAGCCAGCCGGAGGCTCCAGCCCTCGGAGCAACTAAGTCTCCAGGCTTTGACGACAGTAAGACCTCAGCCTTTGGGACTAACAAAACCAAGTTTGAGACTATTACCTTCGCAATGGATCCTTATAGCAAGGATTTCGTGGACACACATGACCCAATGAGGAGCCAAATGACCAGCTTCTTAAGAAGACGATGGCCAAACAAAACCATTCCTGTGGGCTTTGATGAAAGGTTCCCAAAGCGGTTACGGTCCAAGGTGTACCAGGTAATGGACGTCCTCAATAAAGAGACTTGCGTGAAGCTTACAAATGTAACCGGGCCGGACGTTTACCATGTCAAGGTGACCAATCTACGGAAGTCATGTAGTGCTGTTACTGGCTACCATAAAGGAAGGGAACGTAGTCAGTTCGCCAACTTCCATGAGGTCTGTTTCGAAAGACAGGGGATCATTTTCCATGAGCTCATCCACGCCATAGGCTTTTCTCACCAGCACGTCAGAGCTGATCGGGATGAGTACGTCAGGATTCACGAAGATCACATCAAGCCAGAATATCTTAGTAATTTCCTGAAGTCGCATGGTCCTTATGCATTTGTAATGACTCTCGGCCTTCCTTATGATTACGGCAGCGTGATGCAGTACTCTGAAACTGCCTTCTCAAACGGCAAAGGTCCCTCATTAACCGTCTTGAAGCCTCACTCAGCTACTGTGGGACAAAGGGTACGTCCATCGCGCTCGGACATTGCCTCCATCAACCGTCTGTATGAGTGTTGGGATCACGACCTGGGTGATGACATCCGTGGTGCTGTACCATATAAGGATTTCTACAGCGCTTTAATGATACCAGAGCCCAACGTCTCTACGACCATGCAACGATGGCTTGATGAGAAAACTCGTGAATCATCGACGCGGACTTCTGCAAAGTATGGAAACAGTAATCTACACTCTTGGAGCTATGATAAAATCCCGCCGCTTCCAGTGCACGTCAGCATCCCAAGTAAGCCGATAGAAAACCAGGAGGACAACAGAGACAAGTCCGACAAAGGATTTGAATTTCTCCTCGACAAAGACAAAGAAAATAGGAAGAGCAAGTTTGACTTGATGCGCAAAGAGATTCAGGGTACAATCATGAGTCTGAGAGACACTGACAAAGACAAAATGTCCACCCAAGTGCCTAACTCCCCTGACCAAGAGTTCCTGGAGATCCGCCAACAACTTTCAGAGTTCAAGGCTGTACAAGAAAAGAATGTCGAGGAGATAGAATCACTTCGCCAGGAAAATGTGCAGCTTCGCAAGGAACTCTCAAAGATGAAAGACGCTCAAGAGAAAGACAGAGAAGAAATCAATACACTTCGCCAAGAGCTTGCGGAACTTAAATGCCTTTGCCAAGCGAAGGAAGAAATTAACAGTTCTCCCGTAGAGAAGATCGAAGACTCTCATCAAGTCATCAAAAAGTCTGATCTTGAGAAGTCTGAGTGCACCATGGTGGCGGAAGCTACTGGGAAGAGTGTCCCTGTCACTGAAGAGAAGGTGATAGATCTCATAGACCACAACGGCTGGGAGATGAGATCGAGAAAGCCACAGGAACTTGATGAGTTTGTAGCTAAAGTCAACTGCCCCGCCATGAGCGTCAGACCATTTTGGTTGATGAAGGGCGTTTGTAAGGTCAAGGTTCCTAAGCACCTCAAGGACACCACCAATAAAGTATCATCCGGATCTCTCCGTCAAGGTAAACTTAACAAGTTGCTAACGGACGGCTCCCTTGTCAAGGTCAAGGAAAAAGATCCAGATGCTATCAGTGTCAAGTGCGCCAACGAAAAATTCTTCGTTGCGTCACGTATGACCTGTAAAGCAGAGCATCGTTCCAAAGTCTATTACTTGACGGATATGAAAGTCAACAAGATACGGATGACTCATAAGCACGTGGGACCAGATTATCAAGGTAAGGATCTGGTTATCGTTGCAGTGTGGCAAACAGAAGTTGTGGATGGTTCCCAGACACCCATGGAGGACGCTTCCGCAACTGCTGGAGACATGAAAGCCTGTCGTCAACTAACCGAAATGTTAGGGGACTAAGGTCATATACGGCGCTTGATGTGTGTGTTTCGCGGCATTCATTTCTCATAAATGTTTTCTTCTTATCCTAATCAAGCTCATCCATTGACGCTATACATACATGCATATATATATATATATATATATATATATATTTGCTGATAACCACAAAGAAAAATTGAACACGATAAGCCCCATGTGCACTATATATATATTAGTGCATATGAACAGGCACTTCCATAGAACATACAAACCTCCAACAGCCAAGCTCTCAACTGGGACCTCTGCTTGACTGGCGGGAGTGCTACAGTTAGGCTACGATCGCCCCGAACAGGGAAATGACTCTCTGAATACTGTATAATCGAGTACCCTTCGTCGCACGTTAGTAAGCATATCAATATATACACATATACATATATAATACACAAGTACATATTCATACTTGCTTGCCTTCACCCATTATCATCGCTTCCCCGCCACACAGGAAACAGCATCGCTACCCTTCTTCAGCGAGGTAACGCCAGAAAAAAAAAAAGACAACGAAAGGCCACATTCGGTCACACTCAGTCTCTAGCTGTCATGTGTAATGCACCGAAACCACAGCTCCCTATTCACATCCAGGCCCCACAGACCTTTCCATGGTTTACGCCAGACGACCCTGGTATACCACATCGTTCCAATTCACTCTATTCCTTGCACACCTCTCACCCTCCCGCATGTTCAGGCCCCGATCGCTCAAAATCTTTTTCACTCCATCCTTCCACCTCCAATTTGGTCTCCCACTTCTCCTTGTTCCCCACCTCTGACACATATATCCTCTTTGTTAATCTTTCCTCACTCATTCTTTCCATATGTCCAAACCATTTCAAAACACCCTTTTCCGCTCTCTCAACTACATTCTTTTCTTTACCACACATCTCTCTTACCCTTTCATTACTTACTCGATCAAACCACCTCATACCACGTGGTATATTGTCCTCAAACATCTCATTTCCAACACATCCACCCTCCTCCGAACAACCCTATGTATAGCCCATGCCTCGCATCCATACAACATTGTTGGAACTACTAATCCTTCAAACATACCCATTTTTGCTCTCCGAAATAACGATCTCTCCTCCCACACATTTTTCATTGCTCCCAAAACCTTCACCCCCTGCCCCACCCTGTGACTCACCTCCGCTTCTATGGTTCCATTTGCTGCTAAGTCCACTCCAACATATCTGAAATACTTCACTTCCCCCAATTTTTTTCTACTCAAGCTTCATCCCAATTGACTTGTCTCTTAACTCTACTGAACCTAATAACCTTGCTTTTATTCACATTCACTCTCAACTTTCTCTTCTCACACACTTTTTCAAACTCAGTCACCAACTTCTACAATTTCTCCCTCGAATCAGCCACCAGTCCTCAAAGGATTCCACTTTACCCTGCTCCTGCGTGGTCTTTCTTTCCTAGCCCTTTGGTGATCACTTGAGCCATTTAAGTGGTCAAACGAGCTGTTGCTATAAGAGGTATATACAAATACACTCGTCCTTTTAGAACCTGACGGTAGCATGTAGCATACTGAAGGTGAAGACTTCTGCCCCTTGCGAGATTTCTACTCAAAAGCTGTTTTGAGAATAGCAGCGTGACTTACGTAGCTCTGCCTGTGATATGGGAACCTCTTTACTCATAACTCATACCTGAAGCCAACACTCATTTTCTTCCACACGCCCTTTATCTCAATGAATTATGAGCATTCATCTCACTATCAACAAAGCATAGTGAATAACTTTCAGTTTAGGGTGAATATACGTCCTGTGGCGGGTCTCTTTGTCTGGCGGGACGTGGTAACTCTCCACGAACGTTCCTATAATTCTCAGCTTCTCTTCACTCACGAGGTTGGGAGATGTTGAGTCTCCTATAAAGCTACATCACGGGAAAAGGAGGAGGAGGAGGAGGAGGCGCGCTCCCCTCTCAAGTTGTGATGCCATTAAAGGTTAAGATGTACGTCCTGCCTGGCCCACGATGGCCCGGCGATAGATAAATGCTGGCTCCAAGCGCACACACTCCATTGACTCAGTGTCCTGGAATCTTGTTGGTTAAAGGGGGGTAAAAAAAGAGAAAAACGCTGGAAATGTCATCAGGACGTGGGAGACTTTGCTGGAGAATGGAGGAGAGTATAGATTTTTATATAGGTATATATCTATATGTGGGGATGAGGTGGGAGGTGGGGATTTCACCTCTGGACTCGCCATCTTTACGGCTGTCCAGTAGGTAATGTTGCACGGTGAGGGAACAGTTTAGTTAGCAAAGGATAGATTGAGTTCTTTCCATCATCAGCCGAAGGAGCAAACTCACGTGGCCATCAATAGCTCAGTCCACACTTCGGCCAACAGCAGAGTATGGTACTTGGTGATCCTGTGGGTGCATTGTGTGAGATTACGACAGACCCACTTGTGTTGATTTCCCTTCCCCTTAAGACTAAAAGATTTTGTTCTTCTCCTCTCTGAATGATGGTGTCAAGGCAGACCCAGGAGGGGAAGGGAGAAGGTGGGGGAGAGAATACTCATAGACACCAGAGAGGGGAAAATCAACTTCATCCTTCCAGCTAAACGGTTGTCTGAGTTCGTCAGTCATTATCATGCGTGGTGAGTTCAGGCTTGGAGGGAACTTGGGGGCAGGGTTCTACCAGTATTGTGCTTCAGACACAGTAAACACAACAATCATAGTGAAATCAGTTTAACGCAGTTGGTGAGGATAGAGAATCGCTTGCAGTCATGCTATCTATCTATTCGATTTCAACATCTACTCGAGGATCATAAGAATGGCAAGTAGTTCCGTCTGGGGCGTGGATGCCCGAGTGAGAAGCTCTGATCACTGAGGATGCTTTCAGTGTGGTGACGGGCGACAGGACTGCGTCTTCATGTTAACTCAGACTGTGATCTGAGCATAGATCCTATAAGCAAGATGAGATCAGATTGTCCATGGAATACCATACTTTCGAAGCACAGTGGCAGGAGCCGCACCCTTCGTGTTAACATTTCACCAACCAGCGTGGTCGCGGGGCCCAATGGGGTGGGTTGCCTGGAGATAATACTATGTATTCATGCTGTCACTGAAGAGGAATATTGATATGAACATCGTATGGCAACATGCGGGATTTAAATAGTAGCCAGAAGGACAATAATGATGTAATATAATTCTTTTTTCCGTTTACTAATCATGTAAGCGTTTTCTTTTGCTTTCTACGTATTAGCTCTTTTACCCGGAATATCATCTTTCAGAACTGAATGAAATTTATTGATAAGACAGATACAACGTACTGATTTATCACTTTGGCGTTTTGAAAGACGAATACGAGCTGAAATCAAACTTTAGCCACTCAGTTCCTGATAGTTTCAATGAATGAGTTTCAACGACATTCACATAATGGTGTTGAATGAAGGATATTAAGTGAACTTGATTAGAAGGCAATAAAGTTTATATTCTTCTTCTTCATTGACGGTAATTCAAAAGGATTTTTGAAGGGGATTTATTGAGAGGCATGTTGATACGTTGAACGAATGGTACTATACGTTGAAGGGGGAATTTTCCCCTGTAAAATATCGTTTAGCTGAGGTCGTACGCAGTCCACTCACTTCCCAGGAGGGGTCTAGATAAAGTCTGGATGATAGAGCTAGAGTGACAGTGGAATCTAGGGAATATTAACAAGTGAAATGATATTTTGCGCGATAGGATCCTTTACGTCGTGGGGTCTGGGTACTGCAGCCAGTCAACCATCGTACTAAGGCGCCTACTTAAAACCCGTACGTTGCCATAACGCGATCAGATGAATATTCTCGTTTGAACAACATTAATACCTATTCTCATGAGGCAATTACACTGGTTCAAATGTTAAGAAAGATATCACGAAGACAAGTACGTCGGAAGATGCAGAATTCACATAATGAAGAAGGTGAGAAAGAAAGAAGCTGTGCAAAAAGGCGCTTACGACTAGATTATGTTGAAAAGGCGAGGCTAGTGAGTAGTTCTCACCACACAAGATAAAGGGACGCACAGACTGGCAGTCATTCGGTCAGGTGGCTGCGCTACAGTGAGAATAGGGGAAAGGAAGTCCTACTGTGGAGAATGATGTGGTTTCACAGGTTTACACTCTGATGACACGACCTTCCTTCCCGAAGGTGACTTCTCTCTCAACCACGAAACTGTGGCACAAGAGCCTACCGTTCAGAGTCTTACAAGCGGACTCGATACCATGATTTAGGCCTTCCAAGACTCACTCAACACCTTGAGTCAGGTCTTCAAAGACTCACTCAACACCTTAAGTCAGACCTTCAAAGACTCACTCAACACCTTAGTCAGGCCTTCAAAGACTCACTCAACCCCTTGAGTTGGGCCTTCAAAGACTTACTCAAGATCTGTGTATGACCTGGATCTTGGCTGACTACCATCTCCTGTGGCAGAGGGGGACAAGAAACACAGCTCAGGAACAAAACGTCTGTTTTTATGCGTCTCTCTGAAGCCTCGTAGCCTATCAGCCCAGTCTCGAGACAGCCGTTGCTTACCAGATGGCAAGAACAGAATCATAATAGCAGCGATCCACGCGTGACACAAGAGCCCAGTCGTATCTTTTGTCTTTTTCTGTCGTGTTATGTTTGTGTACCCTGTGTAGGCCGGCTGGGGCGATACGCAGTCCCTCCGAAGCGGACAACATCGTCGGCACGTTATTGGAACTTGTTATGATGACGACCGCGCTTGAGCTCACGTCTATCATTGTTCTTATGAAACATTATCTAATCTTAGGTAAATGGCGGGAGTATTTTCTTTCTCGTTTGAGAACATTATCATTGGGTGAGGACTCGTAAGTTAATGCTTTTGAAAAGACAGTAAATAAACCCAGAGGAGCTTTGATACCCTCGTATTACTGGAACGTAGTATTGCAAGTGTGCAACAGTCTGCATACATCATGTTCTTATGAAAATATATCGACTTCCAGTAAAGAATATTCTAATCTTGGTCTCCCTCATATCCTGTGACAATATTGGAAGGAGCCGGAGGCACCACCACCACATTACTGGAACATGATAGACCAGGCGTGTATCCGGCTCACGTATATGCACGTTTTCGTTAAAAAAAAAAAAATCTATCGACCTCTTGGTGGGAAAAGGGAAAGGAAAGAAAATAATCTTAGAACGAAAAATGTTCCTTACCAGTCACTAAGTTTTGATGGGTCTTCTTACGACACTGGTTTACCCTAGCAGTCTTCATCACGTCTGTATGACGTCATGACACAATCTTACGTACCAAGAGACGGGAATTGAGCCGTCTCCTACCCCCCCACACCCCATCTCTTTCTCGACCCTCTCTTGAGGACGCAAAAGAGACAGAGGAGCCACTCCAGTCTCACCCTACAGGGCGCAGAGACAAGACAAACTAAAAAAAAAATATACATCTTTTCATTATTCATTCGACTCTTGTCATGCGAAAGTCAACGTTCATTTTCTTCCTCTTGCTTATATAATGATTTTTTCCTTTCCTCCCTCCATCCTGACCCAAGGTAAAGAGTCCTTTGACCCCCACTGCCAGTCCTGACCTGGTCAGGATGACCCACCTACCAGTTCGCACCTCGTCAGGAGATGGGAACAAAACATTAGCTGTGTCTGAGCCGCTGGACAGAGGGACGGGATGGTGTACAAGGAGGGCACTAGGAGATTAGGGCGAGGGTACAGGAGGATGGTACAAGAAGGGTACAGGAGGACGGTACAAGGAGTGTGCAAGGAGGGTACAGGAGGATGGTACAAGGAGGGTACAAGGAGGGTACAGGAGGACGGTACAAGGAGGGTACAAGGAGGGTACAGGAGGATGGTACAAGGGGGGTACAGGAGGACGGTACAAGGAGTGTACAAGGAGGGTACAGGAGGATGGTACAAGGAGGGTACAGGAGGACGGTACAAGGAGGGTACAAGGAGGGTACAGGAGGATGGTACAAGGAGGGTACAAGGAGGGTACAGGAGGAGGGTACAAGGAGGGTACAGGAGGACGGTACAAGGAGGGTACAAGGAGGGTACAGGAGGATAGTACAAGGAGGGTACAAGAGCCATGATATAAACAAGATGCAACTGTAACTCTTCCCTTTATTCCTGTATTTGCCTCTATATCTCTCTCTAGACATTTCCATAAAGCCATTTTATCTTTTGTTTTCCTATGTTTCTTAAGATAACTTTCAAAATCCACTCCGCAACACACGCCCGCCTTATATGTGTCCACGGAAACAAAATACACACCTTCTCCCCACTGCTCA
Organism: Panulirus ornatus; assembly: GCF_036320965.1. Taxonomy (NCBI): domain Eukaryota; kingdom Metazoa; phylum Arthropoda; class Malacostraca; order Decapoda; family Palinuridae; genus Panulirus; species Panulirus ornatus. Next base: position 16,524,336 of record NC_092252.1, on the reverse strand, counting down.
CTACATCATTCTCCCCACGACTCACTACATCATTCTCCCCACGACTCACTGCATCATTCTCCCCACGACTCACTACATCATTCTCCCCACGACTCACTACATCATTCTCCCCACGACTCACTGCATCATTCTCCCCACGACTCACTACATCATTCTCCCCACGACTCACTGCATCATTCTCCCCACGACTCACTACATCATTCTACCCACGACTCACTGCATCATTCTACCCACGACTCACTACATCATTCTCCCCACGACTCACTGCATCATTCTACCCACGACTCACTGCATCATTCTACCCACGACTCACTGCATCATCCTCCTCACGACTCACTGCATCTTTCTATACTCACAGATCTATCATGGACAAACAGTAACCTGCTTTTATGAAATGGTATTCCTTTTTTCCCTTTATTTTCAAGGAACCAGGAAATATTATGAGGCACTTTAGGAATTTCTTTAAAGTGTAAAGGTTCGAATCCTGGTTGCGGCAGTCGGTCCACAGTCATCGCAGCTGTTCATCTTGTTGAAAAAGATGAAAGAGGGGGGGGAGAGGGGTCTTTCAAGACAATAGGCATTTTTTTTTTCTTTCTTGAATAATAGAACATTTTCTCTCGCATGGAAAATGGGATTATTTTTTTTTACTTGAATAAGAAAGGGACATGTGAGGTAATTACAAAACTGCTTTAGAGTTATGGGATATGCCTTAGAAAATGAGGGAATTTCTGGCAGAAAGAGAAGATGTATCTTGGAGGAACGACAGATGTCTTAGTGGAAGGAGGATTTCTGTAAAGATTTCTTGCAGGAAGAGAGAGGGTATCTTGGAGGGGCGTCAGGTATCTTGGAGGGGCGTCAGGTATCTTGGAGGGGCGTCAGGTATCTTGGAGGGGTGTCAGGTATCTTGGAGGGACGTCAGGTATCTTGGAGGGACGTCAGGTATCTTGGAGGGGCGTCAGGTATCTTGGAGGGGTGTCAGGTATCTTGGAGGGGCGTCAGGTATCTTGGAGGGGCGTCAGGTATCTTGGAGGGGTGTCAGGTATCTTGGAGGAAGGTAGATTACTTTAAAAAAAAAAAAAAACTCAAAGATTCTGAACCTTTTTTTTTCTTTTTTAAGTCATCACTTTTGCTGTAGGGGGAAAGTGAACGATTGATCTGAGCGATTACTTGGAGAAGCAACGAGGTATCTTGGAGGAGGAGAACGGTGTTTGTTGTAGGTGATGAGGTCCTGGAGAGAGGAACGTACAATGGAGGAGTCCCCTCAGGTTCCATAGGCAAACAACGCCTCATCCTAACCACAGCTCCTGGTTGTAAACAAGGGCTCTACAGTAGATCTTGACAAAAATAAATATCACATTTCTTGTATGTGTTAAACGTTCATTTGGAGGGATGAATGGGTGATGTGTGTCAGGTAATGCTCCACAGTAATTGTTATAGGCATAGCAATGCTCCAAACCAGGTTGGTGCACGTGAAGCAATGCTTCCCATCAGTTTAGATATGTAAAGCAATGCTGCCCCATCACTTCTTATGTTTCTAAAACGATTCTCCTCATTGTTTAGTATATATGGAACAATGTTCCACATTAGTTAGTATATATGGAACAATGCTCCACATTAGTTAGTATATATGGAACAATGCTCCACATTAGTTAGTATATATAGAACAATGCTCCACACCAGTTAGTATATATAGAACAATGCTCCACATTAGTTAGTATATATAGAACAATGCTCCACACCAGTTAGTATATATAGAACAATGCTCCACACCAGTTAGTATATATAGAACAATGCTCCACACCAGTTAGTATATATAGAACAATGCTCCACACCAGTTAGTATATATAGAACAATGCTCCACACCAGTTAGTATATATAGAACAATGCTCCACACCAGTTAGTATATATAGAACAATGCTCCACACCAGTTAGTATATATAGAACAATGCTCCACATTAGTTAGTATATATAGAACAATGCTCCACACCAGTTAGTATATATAGAACAATGCTCCACACCAGTTAGTATATATAGAACAATGCTCCACACCAGTTAGTATATATAGAACAATGCTCCACACCAGTTAGTATATATAGAACAATGCTCCACACCAGTTAGTATATATAGAACAATGCTCCACACCAGTTAGTATATATAGAACAATGCTCCACACCAGTTAGTATATATGGAACAATGCTCCACATTAGTTAGTATATATAGAACAATGCTCCACATTAGTTAGTATATATAGAACAATGCTCCACATTAGTTAGTATATATGGAGCAATGCTCCACATTACTTAGTATATATAGAACAATGCTCCACATTAGTTGGTATATATTGAACAATGCTCAACACAAGTTGTAGAACGTAAAACAATGTTCCACACACCAGTGTTTCTATGTAAACATATGCTCCACATCAGCCAGTGGATGGAGACTATGCTCCGACGAAGCCAACGCTCCACATCATCTGTTCGATGTTTTCTATGCTCCATATATCATATCTTTCCCCTCCCAGGATGACGAACAGGACGACGACTGAAGCAAACCTTTCCTTCTCCTCAATGACATTTTTTGTTTTGTGTGTCATTTTTTTTCCCTCCTCAGGTCAAAAGTGTTCGTCAGACTACGACCCTCCCTCCTTCCCTCCCTCTCCTCCCTCCCAAAGGGGGAGACGCCTGTGTGAATCGATGGTAGTGTTCTCTCTGCATATATATATTGAACGATCTCTCTCTCTCATCTCTCTCTCTCTCTCTCTCTCTCTCTCTCTCTCTCTCTCTCTCTCTCTCTCTCTCTCTCTCTCTCTCTCTCTCTCTCTCTCTCTCTCTCTCTCTCTCTCCCTACACGTGGGCTGCTGGCTTTCCGTCCATAGACGCACACACACTCCCTCTCCCCCCACATCTCACGCGTCATCCATCACAACACGTAACGCACACCACTCGTCTCGACGCAACCTAAGTCTCTCTCCCGCTGAGAGATCGCCAGGGCCTTTGAGCAGGTGCTCGACGTAGCTAATCATAAGTAAACACTGTCGCTCAGTAGCGTCTCATACTCGTAGTGGTATACAATTATCTCCCTTTAACTCCTGTCTCTAGTTTGAATCCCACATGTTCTGGATACGATCACATCTCTTCGGTATAAAGGAACAGAAAGGGGAATACAAAAGGAATTCTAACATACGACAGTCGATTGGATCCCTTCGGGGCTGTGTTGGTGATGGAGGAAGCGACAGATTAGTGTGCTGAGGATACAAAGACATATAGATGATGCAAAGGGAAATTACATGTAACCCTTTTGGTATGTGCAAATGACAGTCAGTCACCAAATATGTTTTCAAACATACTTCCTTCATGGATCTTTTATTCAAGATGAATAATGGCTATGTCTTTCGTTGTCTCCTTCCGTCTACATTCATTTCTGTGCCTCTTGCCTTACCTGCGTCTACGGTAGGTAATCTCCATCTTTGTCTCCTGCTTTGTCCTGGTCTGTGGTACCTACTCGACCCCTTTGCCTCCTCCTGCTTTGTCTATGGTATGTGGTCTCCCTCCCTGATTCTCCCTCGCACCTCCCTTGCCCCGCACAATCACCTGCGTCCATGATCGCCCCAGCCATCACTGAGGCATCCCTCACCAGTCCCACCTCCATTCCCATGCTCTCCGGTCGTTGTTCCAATGCAGTATATAAACCCACCCTCCTTCAGGCCATTTCCCCACCGTCTGTCCAGTGTCTCCAGGCGTCCTGGAAACCCCCTGCGGACGCTAAGCTTTAACAGCCAGTATAAGTCTGGGTTGAAAAATGGGACAGTGCAATTAAGCTGGAATAGAATGTGATGGGAGGTGGGGTCGGGAGGGAAGAGGAATAAAGGGGCTGTATAAAAGAGGAAAGCTCATAAATAGCTCAAATAACTTAACTTTTGGGCATAAGGTAGCCTGAGTAAATGACTAGGGGAGGGTGACTGTCAGGGGGAGGAAGGGAGAAAAAGAAGGAGGGAGAGAGAGAGAGAGAGAGAGAGAGAGAGAGAGAGAGAGAGAGAGAGAGAGAGAGAGAGAGAGAGAGAGAGAGAGTAGGAGAGAGAGAGAGAGAGGAGAAGAAGAAAGTAAGTCTGATACATATCATCTAATTAAGTCGGTGGCAACCCCCTTCCAGCTTCATAATGAAACTGGGGAATTACATTACAGCGAGTTACATTTGCCTTCGAGGGTCCCGAGACGACACTTTCTTTCCTTATTGATACAAAACTTGGCTTTATCTACCTGGAAATCGTGACGTCTTAAGCGGTAGAGCTGTGGTCTCCTGAAGCAGAGCTGAGCGAAGTGGAAGCACGTGAATGCGACAACCGCTGTAGTGGGGACTTGTGTGTGCCTGAGATGCAAGGGCTCATTGAAGGGCGCCGTGGTATATGGGCGCACACTGATGTAAAGCTCCCTCGACATATTCGTAGATGAGGGAGAGAGAGAGAGAGAGAGAGAGAGAGAGAGAGAGAGAGAGAGAGAGAGAGAGAGAGAGAGAGAGAGAGAGAGAGAGAGAGAGAGAGAGAGAGAGAGAGAGGCTACTGCCGTGCCTTGCACAGACACACACACACACACACACAGACACAGACACACACACACACACACACACACACACAGGAGCAACATAGCAGCATCAGTGTTGAAGTGGTATTGTGGCGGAGCAGCGGGCCGGTGGACCAACCTCTCTATGAATAACACATGCCACTCGAAGACCAGTCTGGTTCCTTACTATTATTCACAAACTTCCTCCCGACATTAACCTCTCCCGGGAACGGTCATGTGGGCTTGTATTCTGCGGGTCTGTGGGTGGGTGTTTCTCTGGTGGAACTTTGACCTACAAGTGGAGAGAAATGTAGCGCCTACAGAGAGAATCAACGGCTGAAACTCAATGAAACGAGATGGAAGTCTGTGAATGTTATTTTTGCAACTGAAATCTGACTGTGTTCATAAGTCGAATCCTTATCTTTCTATATCTAACATACGATTCAGTTTGATATCAAAGTGTCATCTTGAGATGCCAAAAGGTTATCTTCAGGACGGAAGATGGTCTCAAATGTAATTCATCATCATGAAAAGATAAATTGTTTACCACTAGTGTGACTCTTTAGGTCAAGGGTCCTTCCTTAAGGTCAAATGAACATCGTTAGACGATAATCGTCTCGTGTCAGTAAGGTCAGATGGTAGCTCACGAGCTTTACACATATTTTCGTAATCACAGTTTTCATACAACATGAAATATGTGTTCACAGTATATAGACAGACTCAATACTTTTCTTAGGGTTGTCCGTGGACATGGCCCTCACTTGTGGTCTTACTGTGTCTATAGAGACGTTCATGTAAAGGTCATGGCCCTTCTCTGAGACGTCCTAGAGAAAGGCCCACCAGGGGGTGTCCATGTCCTAGAGCCATGTACCCTGTCCAGAGCCCATGGACCTCAATAATAGGCTCAATGAACTTACCAGGGGCGTCCATGTCCTGGGGCTATGACCCTCACTGATAGGCCTAATGAACCCATCAGAGAAGGCCATATTCTGAAACTATGACACACAATGTCAGGCCTTATGAACTTTCGCTGGGTAAGCGACGTTCGGGAACCATGGCCTTCAAAAAACAGGCCTAATGAACCTACCTACCAGTGGTTGTCCATATCTGCGGGCCATGGCTTCGGGGACGAGCCGACCAGCGGTGGCCATGTCGTGGAGGCTTCGTCTTCAGTGAAGGGCTTAATGAACTTACCACACACTGGAGCTTTGACATCCGACTCCGCTGTCTCTTTCTAGAGGACGTAAATCACCCAGGTCAGGTAATGCTCACGTTTGATGTGGGTCATCCTTAGGAATACTAGTTAGTTCGGGAGGTCAAAAGGTTGCAAGTGAGGAACTCCACCTTAATCCAGTGAACGAGATGGAGAAGGGGGGAAATAAAAGGGAGAGAAAATAATTGATTCGTTCATTCGTAACACAATCCTGCTCCAGTCCAGGTCAGAATATGGAAATAAGGGGGGGCAAATAGTCATTGAAAAATGCGTTTTAAGAAAGAGAGTGAATGAAAAATGTTAGATTCTCTCTCTCTCTCTCTCTCTCTCTCTCTCTCTCTCTCTCTCTCTCTCTCTCTCTCTCTCTCTCTCTCTCTCTCTCTCTCTCTCTCTCTCTCTCTCTCTCTCTCTCTCTCTCTCGTACACATTCCTCCTGACAACTTTGCGACGGAACGGATCAGTCAAAACCTCGAGCGTAAGGATGGTCTGTGGGGGTCTGCTGTGGCCTGGCACTGACCATCAGGCGAGCTACGTGCGAACCCTCTGGGAATCGGGAGTTCCAGTGTTCGTGTTCGGAAGCCTTCATAAGTCTCGTGAAGCTTCGTTTGTAAGCCTCGTGGATGTACCTTTACAAGTCTCGTGAAGGTGTCTGTATAAGTCTCGTGGATGTGCATTTATAAGTCTCATGAAGGTCTTTGTGTAAGTCTCGTGAATGTGTCTGTGTAAGTCTCGTGGACGTGCCTTTATAAGTCTCGTGGAGGCGTCTACATAGGCCTCGTGGATGCTCCTTTATAATTCTCGTGAGAGTGTCTTTATAGACCTATGTGCCTTTGTTTTAGGCCTTTTTAACGTGCCTTTTTCTCTGCATCATTCTGCCTTTCGCTGACTCACTCTACATGCAAGGCACAAAGCTACGACCATTTTATGCTCTGACCAAAGACTTAACATCAGGTCTTAAGTGGCACTTGTATAGCCATTCCAGAAGAGAACTTAATTTTCTAGTCTTCTTTCTTTAGCTTTCATGGAAGAATTCCTATAGAAAATGTACCTCTATAGCATTTCTGAAGAGAAAAAAAAGGGGGAGGGGAGACTTAAAGCCACTTTGGTGCTTCGCAGCCCTTCAGCAAGTGCCTTCCTCAGTTAGCCACCTTACTGTAGGCGATGGGACGACAGACTCTTGAGGAAACACCATTGTTGATAGGGTAAGGTCAAGTAACGAAGGGCGTGTGTGTGTGTTCGCATCATTAGCCACTACCGTAATGGATCGGCTGGAGAAGGTATCCCAGATATGATATACCATATTTCTTATCTCTACATTCATTATCTCTGTATCTCTCTACATGATCACGAAAGCGCTCGGATCTTCGTGTTTCGTAGTTTCCTTCTGGCTACCAGCAGAGACCACCCTATTTCTCCAATGTATTTAATCTATATTTGAAAACAGTTGGAAAAGATACCCTCATTTTTTCTTTCCTTTAGCGAAAATACAAAACTTCTTTTGTGGAAAAGACGAATATTTTCTCCTAATTCACATTTTCATCCTCACTCCCTCCACGCTTTCGCCCATGTCCCAACCCCCACCACCACCTACCACAGTTCTGGGTCGTACGAGAGCACCACACCTCCGCCACACCACCCAACCCTACCACTCCGGAGAATTTAATCACATTAAGTGCACGCACGCACACACACACACACACACACACACACACACACACACACACACACACACACACACTTGAGCCTGAAGGTTGGTTCTCAGACCTGGAGGAACTGAACGTGTTCTCTGGACTAGTCAACAAGGAATATGATAACCTCTGTATACATAAGTACGATCAAGGAACTCCACGTACAACAGAGGGAAGTCTTATCATCCTCCCCCCGTATACATATGTATGATAAAGTGATCGGGTTTTTCTTATATATTTCAGGGAGGATTTCCTTTCTTATGAATACATATGTGTCATGAAATGACCTCTTGTCATACATGATTGCAAGAAAGAAAAAAGAAAGAAAAACGAACGAAGGAGAAGAAGGAAAAGACGAAGGAGAGAGAGAGAGAGAGAGAGAGAGAGAGAGAGAGAGAGAGAGAGAGAGAGAGAGAGAGAGAGAGAGAGAGAGAGAGAGAGAGAATATATATATATATATATATATATATATATATATATATATATATATATATATATATATATATATATATATATATATATATATATATATATATATATATATATATATATATATGCACTAGTGTTCAAGATTACTTTGAGGTGATTTTATGGCAGAATACCAAAGTGGTAGAGAATTTGTTACTGCGTCTCAGAGGGGAAAGTACGAAGTTAAATGAAAAGAACTGAATCCATCAAAAGGATTTATATTAAAGTTTTAATTAAACTCTGTTTGTTTGCATGTTGTCTTTGTTGTTGTTGTTGTTGTTGTTGTTCTTTCTCATCGTGCTCTTGGTTCCCCCACCTCTCTCTCTCTCTCTCTCTCTCTCTCTCTCTCCACACCTTGACCCCACCCTCTCCGTTAGACTAGGGGGATGGCTGTCAGAGATACCAACCTACGTCTCAGGGTGAGAGGTAGAATAGTGGGTGATTTGAGATTGTGTGGGGTTTTACAGAGGTTGGTGAAAGGTGTGAGGTTCCCAGAGGTGAGGGTTCGTGCTGCGGGGTTTCCAATGATTGTTAAAGGCTGTGGGTGGTTCCTTATATGTTAGTGAAGGTTGTGAGGTTCCTTAGAGGTTGGAGAAAGTTGTTGGGTTCTCAGAGGCTACTAAATATTGTGGTGGTTCGCAGGGGTTGGCGAAGGTGGCTGTGTTGATGATATGTAGCAAGGAGTGGTGAGGTTATTGGATTTCTGAAATTTGGTTTGGCTTCTTCTATGAAGATGTGTTGAAAAGATAGTTAGGCACTTGTGATGGTGTATCTAGCTTGATATCAACACATAAGAAAGTATATATATGGCATGTAAGAAATTGAATTCTTATCATCAAACAAAATAAGAATCCTAGTTATTTTCTGTCCTTATGTAAATCTATTTTGCTAAGTAATCAACCCGATAAGTACGATGAAACGACCTCTGAACACGATGGTACGACCGTTGAGTATGAAGACCTGGCCTTTGGCCTGATTAGGTACAGGGTCGGTCACATCTCTTACCATCGTAGTCAAGGGTCGTATTGGCAGGCTTAAAGGTCGCATTTGTCCTTCTAAAGGGTCTTGTTGTCATACTCAAAGGCCATATTGTTAGATAGAATATTACTTTACGTATAAAAGGCAATTTATACTTAAGATTATCATTCAGCCAGTTTTGACACTACCAGAATGTACAATGTCACCATGGCTGTTTAATCTATGGACAAATGGTGAGGGAGGTGAATGCGAGGGTCTTGGAGAGAAGAGCTGGTCTCCAGTATGCTGGGATGGGGCGACATGAGAAGAGAGTCAGTTCCTGTTTGCAGATGACACAGTTCTGGTGGTGACAGACTCGAGAAAACGCCAGAAGCGAGTGTCTGAGTTCTAGGAGAGTGTGTGAAAGGTGATAGTCGAGGAATGATGAATATAATTAGTAAGGTCATGAGGTTTAGCGGTGAGGAAGGGTTAAACAGGATGGGTTGAGTGATAGTATGAAGAAGGAGGACTTGAAGGATGTGGAATGATTAAGGTACCTGAGAGTTGGTATACCATGGTATGGAGCCATGGGGACTAAAGTGAGTCACTGGGTGAAAGACGGGTCAAAGGCCCCTGTGTGCATCAAAGACCGTGTGGAAGATGATATCGTCGCATGTTGGAGCAATGATGGGTATGTGCGGAACCTAAAAGATCAGAGGAGCGTGGATGCGTTGGATACGAAATGAATGACGATATCATAGTTATAATGGAAGGAGGATTGATAGTTTATAGAATAACAGTGTAGGAGGAGATGAATGAAATGTGTGGTCAGTCTGATATGATAGAGTTGACTAGGATGTGCTGAATGGTTTGGATATATAGAGAGGATGAGCGAAGAAAGATTGACAATGAAGATCAACGAGACAGAAGTGGAGTTGGTAAGAAGAAGAAAAAAGAGCAAAGATAGAGATGGAAGCATGGAGTTAAAGAGGCCTTGAACATTCAGGTGGGTGAGAATCGTACATAGAATAGAGCACGTAGGAGCCATGTGGTGTACGGGGAGCGACATGCTGTCAATGGGCTGAGCTCTGTCACACGAAGGAATGAGAAGAAAGGACTAGATTTGGTCTGTGGGGCTTGGTTCATGACTGCTGGGCTCTGCTCTCGGTGCATCGTGCACGGTCAGAGGTTGATACTGTGGGCAAATGAGGCATCTGTGAGGTGCTGAGTGACTGGGTCTAGAATCCTACTGTGTTGGCGAGAGTGGAGGTTATGGGATGACTTCGCTGTGTATCAGTTTTACGTGGGAGTTGGTTACTGATGATGATAGTGATGTAGGGTGATGGCAAGGAAGGGAACTGGGGTTTAAAGGCTTGCACAATGGGAGCTATTCTGGTATATATATATATATATATATATATATATATATAGAGAGAGAGAGAGAGAGAGAGAGAGAGAGAGAGAGAGAGAGAGAGAGAGAGAGAGAGAGAGAGAGAGAGAGAGAGAGAGAGAGAGAGAGATGGATAGATAGATAGAGAGAGAGAGATAGATAAATAGATAGATAAAAAGAAAGATAGATAGATAGATACATACATACATAGATAGATAGATAGGTGATGAAATAGAGATGAATTTATTCCTAAGTCAAGATGTGTTGGCCCAGCTACTAAACCTTTCCTCACGGAGAAAACCCGAGGACATAAGCAGTCGACCATGACATCTGTCCTCTATATACAGTCCTTCTCCAGAGTCAGTCATAAGCTAACTTTTCTTATTTGAACCGGTTCGAACCCCTCCAACGAAACGTAACCAGCACATCTGGGGGTAGGAGAAGCGGGCACGCTTATAGCCAATATATAAAAAAAAAAAAAAACGAAGAACGTTTCGAAAACGTATGAGATTCCAAGTAAACGTTTTGGCGAGGGTTTTAAGAGCCTCGTTAACTGAAGAGGAAATGCTCGAACATGGACAGTGAAGCGAAGCAAACCTGGTACTTGGCCGAACGAGCCACTGCGTCAGCGAACAGCAAGGTGGAGGGGGGGGGGGGGGTTAAAGGGAGGGTTCTGGGAGTCAGTCGAAGATGTTCATCGGCGACTGTGGTCCTGTCTACACACACACACACACACACACACACACACACACACACACACGCCACTAGCTAGCATCAAGACTGCAAGACCAGCACGTCCAACATAGCTCTGCTATACACCTTATGGAAGCAGCAAGACAGAGGGACTGGCAGCAGCATACCAAATACAGAGCTGTGCTCTGTTATCCAAAGGACGCCGCATTGTTACCCAATGGACGACGCATTGTTACCAACGTATCCTTGATTGCCTCCAACCCTTCAATCATGTCTGCCACTGGCGACCGAGACACCGAACGTGGGATCCTCGGAGAATCACCTCGAGCTCTTTCTTCCCCTCTCTCCCTCTCCGCTTTCCTCTCTCTCTCTCTCTCTCTCTCTCTCTCTCTCTCTCTCTCTCTCTCTCTCTCTCTCTCTCTCTCCCACACACACACACACACACACACCTCCGTCAGTAGCGGCTTCGAGACACCGAAGCCTCTACTGACGAAGTCTTGTTCCATGTTGTGTCAGCGGGCGCCACCTTCGCCTCGCGCTCGCCAGGCCATCCCGCGGACCATTGTGTAACCCGGAGCTAAGCAACACAATACTGGAATCCTTCTTGCTGCCATTTATACCCTCTTCCCCTCCCTCTTTCCCTACCTCCCACTAACCTTCCCCCTAAACCCTACCCCTTCCTCTCCCAGCCGACTTCCATCCCAGGGAATGCTGACGTGTGGGACAGAGAGAGAGAGAGAGAGAGAGAGAGAGAGAGAGAGAGAGAGAGAGAGAGAGAGAGAGAGAGAGAGAGAGCCTTGCATTGGGAGTGGCGGCGCCCAGCCTCCCTCACACCGACGTGTATCCCAGATATTCCTTCTGTAGTTCGTTTGACATTTATGATAGATTTTGTCCCAAGCTGTAATGTGTTTTTATGTGTTGAATATCATTTTGTTTGTTTCTCCATTCACAGGCACGTGCGTGTGTGTGTGTGTGTGTGTGTGTGTGTGGATGACTGGCTGGCCGTCTGTCTGTCTGTGTTTGTGGAAGAACATTCGCATTTGTTGAATCCTTGTCTCATAACTTTACATTTGTGTCGTACAGATTATCATCATTTCTCTCTACATCCGCCAGTGTTGTCACCATTCACTTCTCGTGGATTACCTTCTCGTCCTCCTCCTCCTCCTCCTCACACACGTCTCATACTCGGATGCTGACGAAAATGTATCCACACCTCGTTCGTGACACGTATATCTTGCCCGGTCACTCGGTGTACCCTCTGCCTTGGTCGTGCTTTTAGGATTTTGAGAGAGAAGAGAGAGAGAGAGAGAGAGAGAGAGAGAGAGAGAGAGAGAGAGAGAGAGAGAGAGAGAGAGAGAGAGAGAGAGAGAGAGAGAGAGAGACACCTGGTGGTGGTATCGACATTCATTAAGCTTCGTACTCGGCCAACGTCACCTATACGTTACAGTCAGTGGGACTTCGACGACACCTCCTGCAGAGTGTCCTCACTTGAGCGAATCAAGTTGCTGTCGTATATTTGGCTTCACACTCAACATACTGATAAGTACGATCTTGGTCATCTTGACCTTCAACAACTATCCGGTTTACCTGGTTCCTTCACCAACCCCTTAATGTAATTTTCTGGTGATTCGTCTGGTCTTACGTCCATTGCAAGATCATCATGTTTATTCTTGTGACTCTAATGTTCTTGTATATTTGGTCTATTCTCGTGCATTTTCGTGCTGGTTACTTTACACTTGCTGGCTGTAGGGAGACGGTTGTGTGGTGGGGTTACAGCTAGATGGATGTGTGGTGGTGGGATGAAGAGAGCTGGGCGAGTGGTGAGGTTATCGAGAGACGGGGGCGAGTCGTTGGATTACAGAGAGACGGGCGATAGGTGTCGTTACAGAGAGACGGTTGTGGGGTGGGGTTGCAAAGAGGTGGGTGTTTACTAGGGTTACAGAGAGACGGGTGTGTGGTCAGGGGTTACAGTGACACGGTCTGTGGTGGGTCACGGAGAAAAAAGGCTGTGTAGTCGGATGGAGAGAGACGCGTGTGCAGTGAGACGGAGTGAGGTTGAATTTCCTTAAACACTGCCCAACTTGTCATTGTCAAGATGGCAAGAGCTTCACTCCCGAGCATTCCAAACCAACGGACGGTTTTCTTCTCTGAAGTGGCTAAGAAATATCAGAGGTCCCAGCAGAACACCTGAGGGATCCCTAAAATTACTTATACTCCATAAACAACAAAATTATAAAAAATGCGACAGTCTGATACTGTGACACATCTGGTCGTCAACAAATGACGTCTGTCGAATTCCTGTCCTTCAAAATGATGATATAGATTTCAACTCCCCCTAAGAGAAACATATTATATGTCTCTCTGAATACAGATGTTGATGAAGATGATGACTCTAGTTTATGTATGTCAAGTTTGCCAAAGTCTCGTGAGGGACGGTACCACATGCCTGTCTATCTAACCACTCCACGAACAACATTAGAATCCATCCATATCTATTTCTTTCTTCCTCCTTTAAGATCTGTTTTTGCTTACTCTTTCCTAACAAGCAAGAGGGCTATTTTTTCATTTCTTTTTCCACATTTCTTTACGTAACTGCTATAAGTTTATAGATTGTTATAGATGGTCGTTAACGACCCCCACCACAATCCTCCTTTTTTCAAGGAATGACACCAGGGGGTCTAGCCTGTGTACTGCACGTAGTGAAAAACTGAGTGAGGAATATAGACCCCACTCAACATCATAGTGCAAAATCAAATGATATACAAGATCTTTTCACTCCAATGGACGAATTCAGTCTACAAAAGTAGCGAATGATAAAAAAAAAGGAAAAAAAAAGAAATATATCATACGAGGTTTGTATCAAACAATCCAAAGAAGAAGAAGAAGAAGAAAAAACACACGTAAATTCCAGTCAGTCTCGGGCAATTTGTTGATTACCCACAATCCTTTGTGAGGGCGGCCATGTTGGAGGCAGCGGTAGCCTCTTCGGGGCGAGCCCGTCTTTTGTCGCTCTTGTGACTCGCTTAATTACGCTCCCCGACCCTCTGCTGACAACACGACTGGCGGGACGTGGGACGGTCCGGAACATCAGGAACAGGAACAAATGCTCCATGGGACGTATTTGGAGTAGGAGAAGAGGAAGGAGGGAAGGGAAGTGCTCCGTAAGACATGCCGGAACAAAAGCTGGGTTTGAAGGCCCACGAAAGACGTAGTCGAAGCGGCAGATGGAAGAGGGAAGTTCCGAAGCATCAGGAACGTGGAACAAAGGTTCTGGAGGAAGTTCCTGGGCGACAGGGAACGTGGAACAAAGGTTGTGGGGGACGTTCCTGAGCGACAGGGAACGTGGAACAAAGACATTAGAGAACGTCAGGAACATGAACAAACAATCTGGTTTACGTTGAAGAACATCAGGAACAGAGAAACAAGAACAGGGGCTTTGAAGAACGTTGGAGAACATCAGGAACATGAACAAACACCCTGGAGAACATCCAGAACATCAGGAACATGAACAAACACCCTGGAGAACACCCAGAACATCAGGAACATGAACAAACACCCTGGAGAACGTTCGAGAACATCAGGAACATGAACAAACACCCTGGAGAACACCCAGAACATCAGGAACATGAACAAACACCCTGGAGAACGTTCGAGAACATCAGGAACATGAACAAACACCCTGGAGAACACCCAGAACATCAGGAACATGAACAAACACCCTGGAGAACACCCAGAACATCAGGAACATGAACAAACACCCTGGAGAACATCCAGAACATCAGGAACATGAACAAACACCCTGGAGAACATCCAGAACATCAGGAACATGAACAAACCCCCTGAAGAACGTTCGAGAACATCAGATGAGGAGGAGGAGGAGGTGGAGTGAGGCGTCTTCTTGCAGCATCCAGGAGGCCGGGGTACGACGTGGAGACTCACACGTAATTAAGGTACCAGAACAACCACATGGGAAATTACGCTAAGGACGTCATTCGTATGTTTTATCAGTGTTGTATGAGTCTTATAGCGAGGAAGATCACTTAACAACACTCCAAGGTCATTGTGGTGTCTGGATATCTCGAAGTACAAGACCGGGATATGGTTGATATATAGATATGGTTGATATATAGATATGGTTGATATATAGATATGGTTAATATATAGATATGGTTGATATATAGATATGGTTGATATATAGATATGGTTGATATATAGATATATAATACTTTACAGGAAGATCATTATAGACGAATGATAGCTTGATATTTTCATTGATATAGCGTCAAAAAAAAATGATAATATAGGTTTTCTGTGATGCGGGAATAATTCTGAAACATTGTTTCCAAAACATTCTTTTTTTTCCCTCGATAAAGGGAAATTGATAGTGTGTATGTGTTTATATTCCGTGAGCGTTTTTAACAGGAAATATTCAAACAGAGATGCATGAATATATATATATATATATATATATATATATATATATATATATATATATATATATATATATATATATATATATATATATATATATATTTATATATATATATATATATATATATATATATATATATATATATATATATATATATATATATATTTTATATCGTAGTGAACCGGAACATATGACTGTAGAAGTGATGTCTATCGATATATAGATACTATAGTGTAGTCATCAAGAGAGAGAGAGAGAGAGAGAGAGAGAGAGAGAGAGAGAGAGAGAGAGGAAAAACTCGGCCGTTCTCATTTCCTCACACTTTCCACCTCATCCAATATCGCCAATTCTCCTAGGGTCGGGCCCTCCGCTGACGACGTCAGAGGCTTAACACTATGGGAACCAATCAGCGCAGAGGAATTTTGATGACGCTTTTCCTCTCTTCGGCAAGGGGGCCAATCAGCATAAAGGAATATCGATGAGGCCACATCCTCCTCGGCGTGGGAACCAATCAGCGCAGGTGAATTCTGATGACGCCACATCCTCTTCAGCATGGGAAAGAATCGGTGCAGAGGTATCTTGATGACGCCATATCCTCACGAGCATAGGAACCAATCAGGGCAGTGAGAATTTTGATGACGCCACATCCTCTACATGATGGGAGTCAATCAGCGCAAGGGGAATTTTGATGACGCCATACCCTCTTCAGCAAGAGAACCAATAGGCGTAGGGTAACTCCGATGACGCCACATCCTCTTCAGCAAGGGAGCCCATCCGGAGAGGGTAATTGTAATGACGCCACATCCTCTTCAGCAAGGGAGCCAATCCGGAAAGGGTAATTGTAATGACGCCACATCCTCTTCAGCAAGGGAGCCAATCCGGAGAGGGTAATTGTAATGACGCCACATCCTCTTCAGCAAGGGAGCCAATTCGGAGAAGGTAATTGTAATGACGCCACATCCTCTTCAGCAAGGGAGCCAATCCGGAGAGGGTAATTGTAATGACGCCACATCCACCTGAGCACGATAGCCAATAAAAGCACTTGCAATAGCCATGACGTCTTCTAGTTTCCTACTACAATCTTGTACAAGGAGGAGAAGATGGATGATGTCTGCAAAATACCAACACTTGTCTGTGATAATTATTTAGCTACATATCAAAAATATACACCAATGAACCATTCCGTATTAATGAAATACAGTGGCGTTAATTACTCACAAACTAATGAACCATTAGAAACAAATAGTTTTCTATCATGGAGTGGATAGATGTTTTGCATATGTATTGAAATCAGGGAGTCGACTCTGGGGTTCGAGATATTCCCAGCAAGGCAACACTCAGTGAATATTCCTGAGCTTCGTTTGGATACATCTTTCATGGACGAGAATCACGAAGCGAATATTCCTGGGCGTCATTTGGATACGTATGTCATAGACGGAGTTACGAAGCGAATTTTCCTGGACGTCAGGCCGCTACGCCAATCTATGGTCTTTGTGAGAGAGCTAATACATTATACCGCATATACAATAGACCCTCTTTTTACGCTGATGTATTATACAATAGCACTCTAGTCAATCTTTCTGATCGGAGGAAATTATATAAAAATACAATATATTTTCTATCTCATCGCTGTTGTATCATACAATAAGTAAATGACCCTTCTCTATTTGCTAATGTATTCGTCGAATAATACAATGCCTCCTCTTTCAACTCCAGCGTCTTATACACAGCACTGAAATTGCGCCCCTGACTTGATTGAAAACGTACATACAGTAGATGTATATAGAAATGTATACAGTGTAATTATAAACTGTTGAAGACTTAGGCCAAACTTAAATTCATATAAACTCTTAAGGACTTAAAGTTAAACTTAAATTCATATAAACTCTTAAAGAATTAAAGTTAAACTTAAATTCATATAAACTCTTAAAGACTTAAAATTACTTAAAGACTTATTGGATCAAAATTGTAACGGAGAAGCGGTAATGCAACTGATAATAGTAAAATATTACTAAAGTTGAAAAGCAGACGAGTTTCTCTTTTTGATCTCACAAAACCAAACCTTTAAAGATGTCAATATAGTGTAACATGTGACACCAAACAAGCTTGTTGAGTGGCCCCAACCTTTAAAAATGTCAATATCGGGTAACATGTGACACCAAACAAGCTTGTTGAGTGGCCCCCCAACCTTTAAAAATGTCAATATCGGGTAACATGTGACACCAAACAAGCTTGTTGAGTGGCCCCCCTTACCCCCCCTTTCAAGTGGCGCGTAGGGCACCTGCCCTACCTACCATGCCCTAGATACACACCACTGCTTATACAATAATACAATGATGTCTCTTTCACCCCTGATGTATTATATGAATACACGATGACCCGCCTCATACAGCAAATGTATCATACAACAATACAATAGCTCCTCTCTCAGTCCTACCCTCATATACAACAATACAGCAATTTTCCATCGCTAGTATACAATACAATGATACAATAGTAATCCTTTCGGTGCTAATGTATCATACAGTAATACAATTACCCTTCTTTCGAAAGTAATGCTTTTTACGCTAATGTAATCGTCTTCTTTTCCCAAAGCTATTATCCTTATACAACAATACAATAGCCTTTGTGTCAATATTATACAAAAAAAAAAAGAAAAGAAAAAACAATAGCCCTTCTTCCAACACTAATGTATTATACAATGACGAGATTTCTTGTTCTCTCTCTCTCTCTCTCTCTCTCTCTCTCTCTCTCTCTCTCTCTCTCTCTCTCTCTCTCTCTCTCTCCCTCATTCTTCTCCTTCTGTCTTCAGAAGGAGAAGGTGTTTAAATGACACATACACACACACACACACACACACACACACACACACACGAGATGGGGCCCCCATGTGTAGAACTAACCTCCCCATAAATTATAAACAGGTCATTATAATTCCACGAGCAACGACTCAACTATCAATTGTACCAGGACCGTGGTTATGTATATCAGCTTCACCTGCAACTCTCTTCCACCCCCTACTGTCTCACTAGGCCCCAGTCCCCTCCAGGTTGTCCAGTCTACCAAACTTCCCTCTCCCACTCCCTACTGTCTCACTAGGCCCCAGTCCCCTCCAAGTCGTCCAGTCCACCAAACTTCCAATCCTGTCCCACCCCCTACTGTCTCACTAGGACTCCAGTCCCCTCCAGGTTGTCCAGTCCACTAAGCTTCCAACCCTGTCCCACCCCCTACTCTCTCACTAGGACCCCAAGTCTCACGATGTCTACCTCTGGAGGATAAAGTAAGCCGGAAGGAACACGGTCACCCCATCACCAAATCCTCCAGCTTTCGTGTCAACATTCCCTGTAGACTCCAGACACCTGAACTCCCCATCGCTCATCCATCGTAGCCTCCCTTCTGTGCATCTCCCAAGCCTGGCCTTCCTCCCTATCCACCACACAACAGAAGGAGGCGCAGAAGAGGACATGCAAGATCCTCCTCGATCCCTCTCACACCACTAGTAATGAGTTGCTCAAAACACACGTATTCCAGGATCCTCTCAAGTCAATCACGACAATGGACCTCATCCATCAGGTTGAGAGTGAGCTGCTGCACCATTCCCGCCACCGTCTCCTCCTGCCACCTATGATCCCTCGTCCTCAGTCAGCAGTTCGGCACCACAGTTGCTTCGAATCCATACATACAAGTACATAATGCCACAAAAAAGTTAAATCCTCCCCTCCATCGAGGCCGTTGTAAACATATTAATTGATCAGCTGTAATTAACCTACATTTTTCATATTGGCACAAAGACTGTTTACTGTCCCTCTTGGAACAACATACTTGTATAATATTGTAGATATTTTCTATGAATATTTTCATGAGACATTTATTTTCATTATTATCATTATCATTATCATTAACGATATTTGTTATTATTATCATCATTATTGTTTTATTATCATTATAATTATTATTATTATTATTATTATTATTATTATTATTATTATTATTATTACTATTATTATTATCATTATTATTATTATTATTATCATTAATATTATCATTATTATCATTATTATTATCATTATTATTATTATTATTATTATTATTATTATCATTATTATTATTACTATTATTATGATAATTATCATTATTAATATCATTATTATCATTATTATTATCATTACTAGTCTTATTATTATTATCTTCATCATATTTTTATCATTCGTGAGACAGTAGGGGTTGGGACAGGGTTGGACTGAACAAGTGGTATGGTGGAAGGAGAACCTTGCGTGAGGTAGACTGTGCGAAACTGGCTGGAGTGGATGGGATAGCAGTCGAGTTTCTAAAGCCAGGGGATGATAGCGTTGATGACTGGTCACTCAAGGCTTTGAGTGTATGTATGGCCCAACAGTGAGGTATCTGAGGATTAGTAGTATGGCTGTATAGTACCATTACATAAAGGCAAGGGAAACGAAAGTAAATAAGCGTATCGTAGAGAGAGGTGAGAGGATGGAGATGCCTTCAGGTTCCAGGTCCTAA
This sequence comes from Panulirus ornatus, assembly GCF_036320965.1. Classification (NCBI taxonomy): domain Eukaryota; kingdom Metazoa; phylum Arthropoda; class Malacostraca; order Decapoda; family Palinuridae; genus Panulirus; species Panulirus ornatus. The sequence goes on along the minus strand of NC_092252.1, from coordinate 16,504,415 downwards.
AGATTCGATAGTATAAGAGACATGAGAGGATACAGCAAATTAGAGCGTTGTGGTATATGGGGGCGATGTGCCAGCAATAGGTTGAGGCAAGGTATGCATGAAATGACCCGGGCAAACCATGGAATTGGACTGTGGGTCTTAGCTTTGGCTGGTGAGCTCTGGTTTCGGTGCATTACACGTTAACAGCTGAGTGGAAGTGAGCTAATGAGGCCGTTGTTCTCCTCTCTGCTCTAGGCGCCACCTCGTTAAAGAGGGAAACGGCAAAACGGAAAAAAAGTATCAGAAACCATGTATATACATATAAAAGATAATAACAAGATAGACGATAGATAGATAGCTAGATATAGCATCTATGTATTTCATAACTTATGAGTGACTATAGTAAATTACACATCCTTGTCCACAATATCATTTTCCAGCCTCCGTACATCATGTTGTAGTTGATGAAAAACGATATATTAAGGACACACACACACACAAAAGAAGCGAGCAGTGTTACCACCCTTAATACATGGCTATATATCTCCCACACCGTTATTAAGGTAGAGACGGTCCGTGTCACGGGAGCTGGGAACATCTGCCACCTTCAAAAAGGGCTTGTATCTGGGAGGCGTCTGTGACTGTAACAGATCTCGGTGGCTAGGAGACACCGACAACTTGTAGATGTGACGACGGGTCGTAGGTAGAGAGAGCTTCATCCTCGTAGATACAACAGAGGGTAGAAGGAGGACATGTTTAGAAGAGCAGAAGGGAGTCGTTAAGGGGGAAATCACCACACCTCAGACCACAGGTTTGGGCAAGGTATCAGTTGACTTTTGTACTTCGCCTGCAAAGCTCGTCCTCGAGAGCACTTGACAGAAGGTTTGGCTCTTTGGCTCTTGAAGGATCTCAACAGAGACACTTAACCAGCAGAAGACGTGGTTCTTCAAGGTACTCAGCACTACAGGATATTTAGCAGATAACTCAGTTCTTGAAGGGCAATTTGCCAGTCATGAGAGGTGGTTCTGAAAGTTGATTACCAACCTCTTGTGGTACTTAGGGATTGCTGTGCGGTGCTGGTGGTGTCAGTGGTCTGGTGTTGTGGCTTGGTCGAAACTCGGCTACCTGGGTCTACCTGGTACTGTGGTTTGGCCGAGGGTCGGTCGCCTTGGCTGCACAGTTTCTGACAGTAAATTCATTTTTTTTTTACACCTCAAACATCTGGGTATGCACACACACACACACACACACACACACACACACAGACACACACACACACACACACACACACACACACATGCACACACACATGCACACACACACACATGCACACACACACACATATATATATATATATATATATATATATATATATATATATATATATATATATATGTATATCATTGCCAAGCCCTTCTCTCTCTCTCCCTGTCCACAACCCTCCTCCTAAGTCATCTTCATCCCTTCCCCTCTGCAATATGATGACTGGTTATACCTTCCCTAATCACCTTAATTTTTCCCCTCCTGTCGAGAAATTTCCCCGAGACATCTTCCACGGTAATTATATAAAACGTTGTCAAGTTTTCGCTCCAACTTTTCCTCCCTTAGAAAACTTTTCTCTAAGTTGACATCACTTTAAATTAGGCCAACGTAAATACGACTCCTTCAAGGCCTTTGTACAGCTCCTGCCCATCTTATAAAGTATATTCCAATACATTTTTTTTTTTAGTTACACTTTTTTCGAAATATATACCACGTGAAATACGTACATTTCATTGTATCTTTAAGTCCTAAAAATGGCGTTTTCTGGTCATATCATATAGAAACCATCAATAGCATTTAACAGATTTATAATCTACATTTACATCTGCGAAAGCAACCTTTTGCGTCCATAATATTCGTAAGCTTTTTTTGCCGCTAAAATCGACTCTGTCAGTCGTCACTAGAGTTCCTCCCACGATGGAGTGGAAAAGAAAGAGAGAGAGATGATTTAGTTCACCTCTGTGGTGGTCGTCTTTGGTGTCTCATATTAGACGGGTGTTTCATCTCTCCCAAGGTTCAGTGTCTCCTTGAGGGAGAGAGATTGAAGTGAACTACTTCTCTCTCTCTCTCTCTCTCTCTCTCTCTCTCTCTCTCTCTCTCTCTCTCATACGAGTCGTGTGACTTGCTAGATTTCTCTCCTGTTGCTGGAAGACTCTACTTAGAGATACATGTAGACGTAGCGAAGGTCATGATCCTAGTAGTGATGAATGAATGTATGTAGAATATTGAGTAAATGTGACGTACAAGATAGTGTGCCAGGGGGAGATTCGTGATTTTAAGGTTACTTTCGATTTTAGGGTTTAGAGGGAAAGGTATTGAGGCTCCCTAACTCCCACCCACCCCTTCTACGAAAAGGGCAAGTAGGGTTTGGGTGATTCAGCTCTGGGTGGTAGATGGCAAAAGTGACAGGTGGGTAGTTCAGGCGGTAGATAAATGAACTGTGGACCACTCTAGAAATGAATTCTTATTGGCAGATGTTCTGTGGGTGATTAATGGTTTTACCAACCCAGAGTGGATGTCGGAGAAGTGAAAGAGGCGATCAAACCTGTAACAGGAGACACTCCGGCCTCAGGACCTCCCCCTGCTGTGGCCACCACTGGAGACACCCCGGCCCCGGTGCCTCCTCCTGCTGTGGCCACCACTGGAGACACTCCGGCCTCAGTGCCTCCTCCTGCTGTGGCCACCACTGGAGACACTCCGGCCTCACTGCCTCCTCCTGCTGGGGCCACCACTGGAGACACCCCGACCCCGGTGCCTCCTCCTGCTGTGGCCACCACTGGAGACACTCCGGCCCCGGTGCCTCCTCCTGCTGTGGCCACCACTGGAGACACTCCGGCCTCAGTGCCTCCTCCTGCTGGGGCCACCACTGGAGACACTCCGGCCTCAGTGCCTCCTCCTGCTGGGGTTACCACTCGAGCTAAAATGCAGCTGGTTGAAGTAGGGCAGCTGTCATCCTTGGGGGTTCGATTTAGACCCCCGTATTGGCGGGCCGGTGGCGGCAGCAGCTCGGACCAGTTACTTTCCTTTCAGCCTCGCCAAGGGTTCGCTGCGATCTCGGAACTTTATGGACACCGGCCGAGAGAGAGAGAGAGAGAGAGAGAGAGAGAGAGAGAGGAAGGTCCAGTCTGGGAAGGCATAGGGGACGGCGGCGGGTGTGGCATGAGCGACTGCAGTTTTTTTTTTTTTTTTGCGTCAGTAAGATCTTGGGGACTGACTTCCCATCCACGCGGACATCGACGGCAGAAAACGCCTTTCTGGAACTCCCTTTTTATGTGCATTCCAAGAGCACAGAAACCAGTGGCCAGTGGCCTTCGCCCCATCTTTCAGAGGGAGGTCGAGGAAATCCTTTGATCCTTTGGTGAGGAACAGGTCGAGGGTACGCTTACACCTCCACGCGTCGACAAGACCCTCTGCCTCCTGGAGCAGCAGGGAGGGACAAGTTCCCTGGCCATGGCACTCATAGGTGTCCCTCACTCACTCATGGGTCAAAGAACCTCAGTTCTCTCAGATCCTCTGAGACTTGACGGGAAGGATCACTTCAACACCCGGAGCGACTATGCCTCCGCCAGATCACCTCACTGATACGGCCTATCTGTGAGAGCAGTCTTCAGCCTCGTTAACACAGGGTGGTCATAAAGTCCTTTGGAGCTTCACAGGACACCAGTAGGACCCAGGTCGGTTATATCCATTTGCCTCTGGGTCAGCCAGTGTCATCTGGTGGTGGCGTGAATGGAAGATGTGCACGGGAATGGCTTCGACTATCCACTGCTCGCGTGGAGAGGCTTCCTCCACACATCACCACCACACAACCACGGTGGTCTGTAGGTCACAGCTTTGACTTGAGAAGGAAGTAGGTTACTCTCTCTCTCTCTCTCTCTCTCTCTCCCTATGACTATGAATGTCTTGGTCCGACCTATTCTCCTTTTCTTTTTGAGAGAGAGAGAGAGAGAGAGAGAGAGAGAGAGACTTTACTAACGAAGCTTTTGTAGCTATCTATTCCTGGACTTTTGTAGCTATCTATTACTGGACTGGCCTTCTTTTTTTATCTGGGGAAAAAAGAGAGTTCAGTTTCTGTACCACAGGTTAGAGAATCCCAGTCTCTGTTGCCCATAAAACAGATTTATTTCTGTTGAAAAGCAGAGTTCCAGGTGTTGGCGAACAGCGAATTTTACCGTTGGTTTGAAATGAATTCAATTTCATTTCTCTAATCTATTAGCACTACTGAATGGATCTTGACCATAGGTTTCATATTAGGAAATCACCTTTCAAAAGGGCACAAAGAGCATTGAGAAATGATTATATGTAGAAATTTTTACATCCAGAGAGAGAAAAAAAAAAAAATGGAGAGATTTAAAGAGGTCTCCCCTCAGGACCCAGCAATAATGTACAGGCCAGACACTGGAATATTCAATCGTTTGAAGGTCAATGATGCAGAAAGCGAGGGGCAAAGGCCCTGAACGGTGACCTGGGATGGGAGGAAAGGGGTGGAGTGGGGGATTGAATGAGGGGGAAGAAGAAGGGGTGGCGGGGAGAGGGAGTGGGGTGGTGTTGAATGAGGAGGAGGAGGAGGAGGAAAAGGGGGGGGAAGGAGGAGCCGTTGTGGTAAGGGGTAAAGGCTCTGGACTGTGACCTCGGCTGAGGGGGAAAGGGTTGAAGGGGTGGTGGTGGAGGGTTGAATAGGGGGGAAAAGAAGGGAGGGAGGGAGGGATGGGAGGTGTTGAATGAGGAGGAGGGGGTGAAGGGGAGCCGTTGAGGTGGTGGTTCCTCTAACGGGTCCAGTGTTGTGTGGTTGAGGTTCCACATTGCACTGTGAGGACGTTCTACTGGCAGAAAATGGGACGCATTGACATGGAAGAAAATGAGGTTGAGTTCGATTGGGAGAAAATGGGTTCGTTTCTACTGGGAGAAAATGGGATGATTTCTACTGGGAGAAAATGGGATGATTTCTACTAGGAGAAAATGGGATGATTTCTACTGGGAGAAAATGGGATGGTTTCTACTGGGAGAAAATGGGATGATTTCTACTGGGAGGAAATGGGATGATTTCTACTGGGAGATAATGGGATGGTTTCTACTGGGAGAAAATGGGATGATTTCTACCGGGAGAAAATGGGATGATTTCTACTGGGAGAAAATGGGATGATATCTACTGGGAGAAAATGGAATGATTTCTACTGGGAAAAAATGGGATGATTTCTACTGGAAGAAAATGGGATTATATCTACTGGGAGAAAATGGGATGATTTCTACTGGGAGAAAATGGGATGATTTCTACTGGGAGAAAATGGGATGATTTCTACTGGGAGAAAATGGGATGATTTCTACCGGGAGAAAATGGGATGATTTCTACTAGGAGAAGATGGGATGATGATCTACTAGGAGAAGATGGGATGAGTTCTCTTGAGTTGAAAATGAGATTAATTCTTCTGAGAGAAAATGGGATGATGTACTTACGGAGATAATAGAATGATATTTGTTAGGAAAAAAATGGGATGCTTTACTTTTGTAGATAATGGGATGTTTACACGTAGGAGAAAATGGGATGAATTCTTCTGGGAAGAAAATGGGTTAAATTGTGTTGAAAGAAAATTGGACCAGGGATTTCTATCATTTTCTTTCTTTTATAAAAAGAAAATGGGCATCATGGGAAGGAAAAAATTAAGGAAGATGTGAGAGACACTGACTTGTGTTAAGAGCATGATAGTGAGCCGTGTTTGATCATGATAGTCATAGTCTTGATATCTATCTATCTATCTATCTATCTATCTATCTATAAATATATATACATATATATATATATATATATATATATATATATATATATATATATATATATATATATATATATATATATATATATATATATATATATATATATATATATATATATATATAATTTCTTTCAGTAAAAGTCCCAAATTATTTTCTTAAGTATATCACTTTCTTGCTGGTGGAGAGGTTCCAGCGCCAGCAGCAGCAGCAGTACTGTCGAAAATCCTCAGTGAGTCTCCGTAGTGTGGGGCTTAATGTTGAAATATTTTCTCCCCCTTGATTTTTCTTTTGTATATTTACTTTTTTTTTTCTCCGATCAGAGTTTTAGCATGAATTTCCCCTCACCTCGACAATTTTCTATTAAACGTATATGAATTTTCGGGGGGAAAAAATGAGGAGAGAGAGAGAGAGAGAGAGAGAGAGAGAGAGAGAGAGAGAGAGAGAGAGAGAGGAAGGGAGGGGGAGAGAGACATGGCGAGCTTTAGCTTCAGGCTTAGCTTTAGCGTGCATGTCAGTTCCTTTCTCATCCTTCCTCCCTATATCACTCACACACAGTCTCTCTCTCTCTCTCTCTCTCTCTCTCTCTATCTATCTCTCAGTAGGTACTCGCATGTAGTCCACTCTTTCCACCCCCTTCTCTCTCTCTCTCTCTCTCTCTCTCTCTCTCTCTCTCTCTCTCTCTCTCTCTCTCTCTCTCTCTCTCTCTCTCTCTCTCTCTCTCTCTCCTTCCCTCCCCTACACTCACCCCCCCACCGCCACGTAACCCAGGAGGCAGGTGGGTCGTGAGAGCAATCGTCGGTAGCGCCGACAAGCTCTGTCTCTCCTCATTACTTCAAAGTTTTCCTCCCGAAGTGTCCAGTGTTGACTCCCCTCCCACCCACACCCCATCACCCTCCCCGCCGGCCTCGGTCCGGGATGATGATCCTCTCTCTCTCTCTCTCTCTCTCTCTCTCTCTCTCTCTCTCTCTCTCTCTCTCTCTCTCTCTCTCTCTCTCTCTCTCTCTCTCTCTCATCCAGGTTCAGCCCCCGCTCTGCCCTTTCTTTTCCACCTATGAGAGGGAAAATGACAAGGACGTGTGTGTGTGTGTGTGTGTGTGTGGCTGTGTTTTGACATGATGACGATGATGATGATGATGGTGATGATAATAGTGATAATGACGATGATGATGACGATGATGACGATGGTGATACGTTCACGTGTGTGTATGTGTGTGTGTGTGTGTGTGTGTGTGGCTGTGTTTTGACATGATGACGATGATGATGTGATGGTGATGATAATGGTGATAATGACGATGATGATGACGATGATGACGATGATGATACGTTCACGTGTGTGTATGTGTGTGTGTGTGTGTGTGTGTGTGTGTGTGTGTGTGTGGCTGTGTTTTGACATGATGACGATGATGATGATGATGGTGATGATAATGGTGATAATGACGATGATGATGACGATGATGACGATGATGATACGTTCACGTGTGTGTATGTGTGTGTGTGTGTGTGTGTGTGTGTGTGTGTGTGTCTTCACACATGCATGTGTTTGATTTCCTGTGTATGTTTGCACACGTGAGTGTACTTGTTCATATGTTATTTGTGTATATGGTTGTGTAAGTGATTTACCAACTCGTGATTCTCTCTTCGTCTCACACAGAGTCACAATTTGATACTCTCATAAATCTTCATTTCAAACTCTCACAACGCTCACACACAGAGACTTAATGATGTTTTCTGTGCTTCCTCCATCTTCCCTCAGCTCCCTCCATACACCACCATGTATGCTAATTAAGTCACATCGTTTTCTTCATGTTATTTCTGACACTCATCATGTCCTCCTGTTTAAGATGACCCCCAAGTAACTGGTCTATGCTACGAGAATCATGGCCTTCTGATAATCTATTCATTATCTTCATTATCTTGTATTTCTTATCTTCATTATCTTCTATTTCCTATTTTCATTTCCCTCTTACATTTACTCTTACAGATACTCTTACATTTACTTAAATGTGGCATCATTCATGTTTCGTTTCTTCGAACCACCTCAGCAGATCTATGTCTGTCTTGTATTGGACATCAAGCTGTTAAAATATCGTAGTTAAAGTGAACAGAATATAACATGTATATGTATCTACTTATACGTACTAATATCCATATTTGATTGAGGTAATTTTGCCACTGTCTCACAATATATTCTGTGTAGCGATCCTTCTCTATAGTCGTCGGGTGTTGAGTTAAGGTGGTTTCCAGAACTGCTACTCACAGACATATTTTTCCAACCTATATCCAACACCAGTAAGGTAATCACAGTTTGACGTACGTTCACACTTCGTAATGTTGATTACATTTCATGGTACGTACTGTGGATTCCATTTGTCTGGGATGTGCTGCAGCATACCTCCGTCTTCATGCAAAAATGTGGAACTCTTCATTACTCTTCCATTCCACCAGGGATGGAGTTACTCCCTTCCAGGCTCCCATACCATCACAGGTCACACAGGTCACAGGCCACAAGTCACGGGTCAACCATTTTTGACGTGGCTCTTGGCTGCCTCCCACACCACAGGCCTTCAAAATTCTCATGGGGTCATCAATGTTGACACAACCGTCCCCCACCTCCCGATTCCACAGACGGTCCCAGAGTCGCGTCACACCTCCGACACGGCAGATCACCAGGGAACCACGCCATTAAGACATCTCAGACCAAGATATGCCTCGGCCCCACACTCCCACACCCTCCCGTAATCACCCTCCATTCTCTCAACCACCACCACCACCGCCGTCCCTTCTCTCTCTCTCTCTCTCTCTCTCTCTCTCTCTCTCTCTCTCTCTCTCTCTCTCTCTCTCTCTCTCTCTCTCTCTCTCTCTCTCTCTCTCTCTCTCTCTCTCTCTCTCTCTCTCTCTCTCTCTCTCTCTCTCCTGGAGCTGGCGGCCTGGACCATTGCTGCTGGAGCTGGGCCAACAGTGCCTATCATCACCAGCCTCGTCTGTCCCTCCGTCCATCCACTCTCTCTCTCTCTCTCTCTCTCTCTCTCTCTCTCTCTCTCTCTCTCTCTCTCTCTCTCTCTCTCTCTCTCTCTCTCTCCCTCTTGACCAATTCATATCCTCACTCGCTCTCTTCTTTCATTCATGTATTCATCAATGCTCTCACCCTCTCTTCCCTCCTTTGACCTATTCATATACCGACTTACTTTCTTCTTTCATTCATGTATTCATCACTGTTCTCATCTCTCTTAAGAGTCATGCCTTGCCATCAGCTGCTTTCATAATTGATGGGGTTTTCTACCAGAAACACCGACAAAAATGCAAATTTTTTTTTTCTTCTTCAGCCAAACGTCTCAAAACTTCATCAACTTCCCCGGGAATCACCGAAATGCATCGTTCTTACAAACTTCCAGGAATTCATGGCTTCATGGAAGAGCGAAAGAGAGAGAGAGAGAGAGAGAGAGAGAGAGAGAGAGAGAGAGAGAGAGAGAGAGAGAGAGAGAGAGAGAGAGAGAGAGAGAGAGAGAGAGATAATTTGGGTCTCAGTCCCCGAAGGTGAATTTTGACATCTAAAAGTCTGGGTTCTTGAAAAGAAAGTTGATATGATAGAATATTACCAGATGTAGGATTTGGCCCGTGGGATATGACATGGATGTTGGGGGGAGTGGGGTTGGGAATTGATAAATGTGACAAGATCAGTTTATATATATATATATATATATATATATATATATATATATATATATATATATATATATATATATATATATATATATATAATATATCCAGTCTGTTATAAATTAGCATAATAGTTAAATTGGACTTACTGTACACCGAGTGCGAGAGTTACGCCGCGGGTGAAAAAAGAAAAGGAAATCACAGCCGACGATGCTGTGCATTTATCAAGGGATGGAATGGAATACAGCTTCATGAGGGAAAACTTTTCACTCTAAAAAGAATCCATGAATCTTCATTTTCCCTGCTACTGGACGCAGCGCAACCTTGATCCTGTGGTAGTACCTCCAAAGACGGTTTAAGGGCTTTATATAACTCCAAAATGATATATGTAATAATCACTCGAATATTTTTGCCTTCGTTATTTTTCGTTTTCTGTTTCTTGAAGTCCTTTTTTTTTTCCACATGTGTTCCACGCCCCGTATTCACCACCCACCCCATCCGCGTCTTCTTATGCTCGTGCAGCCTTGATGGCTCCTCATGGCCCTGGTTGGTAGCCGAAGTCTTACGGCTCCTGGCATCCTGCTCCTCTATAAAATCCGGAAGCCAGTCCCTGGGAGGCGGACGTAGGAGGAGGAGGACGGGGAGAGAGAGAGAGAGAGAGAGAGAGAGAGAGAGAGAGAGAGAGAGAGAGAGAGAGAGAGAGAGAGAGAGAGAGAGAGAGAGAGAGAGAGAGAGAGAGAGAGAGAGAGAGAGAGAGAGGCAGTTTTATGACGCGCGACATATTCTCTCTCTCTCTCTCTCTCTCTCTCTCTCTCTCTCTCTCTCTCTCTCTCTCTCTCTCTCTCTCTCTCTCTCTCTCTCTCCTTTTCCCTCATCCTTCTCCTTCCGTCTTCAACAATGTTATTCTTTTCATGTATGTCACTGTATATTCTTTCTTTTGGTCGGACAGGAAGAAGCAAACGGAGGATGAGTAGAGAGAGAGAGAGAGAGAGAGAGAGAGAGAGAGAGAGAGAGAGAGAGAGAGAGAGAGAGAGAGAGAGAGAGAGAAATCACCCACCATCGACCACAGCATCGTTAACACCATCATTGTTCCGTCCAAGGTGTTCGAAATCTCCTTTCCTTCACACACACACACACACACACACACACCCTCCTCCTCCTCTCTCCCATCCGCCTTCCACCCCCTCCCCCTGCTCTGAGACAGACCAGGGTTTCCCTGAGGCGAAAGTTAAGGCATTTCTAGACGTACAGAAAGGCGGTTCGAACCCCCCAAATTCTCTTACAGTAATTCTTTTATTTCGTCAAGAACACCGACGAAGGTAGTATTGAGGCACCTGCACATACCCGTAAACTCTGGGACTCCTCATCATCTCTCATCTGGAATCTCTCATTTTGGGATCTCTCATCTGTTAGGTCTCTCATCTGGGAGGTCCTCTTTAGGATCTCTCATCTGGGAGTACTAATCTGGGATTTCTCTCTGGGATATCTCATCTTTTCATGTTGATATGTTCTTCAAGTTTGATACTCTTCTTCAAGTATTCCTTTCTTCCTCTTATCTTCGTTTTCTCTTTCCCTACGCCAATCTTTGTTTAGATTCTTATTATTATCCTTTTCCTCCTCTCTCCCAGCTGCCAGTCTCATCAGATTATTGTATTTTTCTTGTACTATATCTTCCATATTTCCTTCGGGTCTCTCTCTCTCTCTCTCTCTCTCTCTCTCTCTCTCTCTCTCTCTCTCTCTCTCTCTCTCTCTCTCTCTCTCTCTCTCTCTCTCTCTCTCTCTCTCTCTCCCACCCATCATCTCATCTTCAACCATATTCCCTCTCATCCACCCTCACGTACAGATCCATCCTTCATCATTTTCCCCAAAGTCCCTACCATTTCCGCAGCTCTGTGTCGCCTCACTTACATCCTTCGTGTTTTCCACTTTCACACCCTCATTTTTCAGTTCCCCCAGAACACGAGAACCAAATTCGCTTCCATTATATTCAATGTCTCTTCCAGCCTCGTAACCATTTCCATTTACCCACAACACAATGTGACAAGTCAAACTTTCTCCCATGGCTCTCTAACGATATACCATTCTATTTAGGTATCTTTGCTGCCTCTCAACATTTTCCAGTCTCAAAAAACAAAATGTCCATTTCCTCTTTCGTTCTTGACGCTCCCCGATTATTCGAAATGCTCAGTCAGCCCTTTGAAGCAATCTTTGTCCACCACCGAAGCCCTCATCCACATGACTAACATGTCACATCCACCGCCACTTCTCACTTCCCTCTCTTGCCTTATTCCAAATTCTAAATCAAAATTCCGTAGTTCTTCCTCAGTTCTCAGAGCTGACATGGAATAGTGTGCTTGCAGCGATAAATGTGTGTGCATACATCCACATATTGTTTGCTGAAAACATCTGCTATATTCATTTGTGATAACTATATACTTTGTCTATATCTATATTGTGTTTGTCTATATCTACCCTCTTTTCTACCTACTATTACATCTCTGTTATCTACATGGATATGATCTCCATCTACCTTTCCTTCTCCTGTTCTTTGGATCTCTTCATGTATATCTCCACGTTACATTATCATACTCTCTTATTCCTGTTGTTCAACATAAAACTGAAATTTTGGTTACAATAGAATGATCGAATTTAATTAGATTTCCCATTTTTTCCCCTCCAAGGCGTTGGTACAATGACAAGTGGTCATGGACACGAGATGTTCATGAAAAATGATACTGAAATCAAAATGAAAGAAAACGAATCAGAAATGAGAGCAAATAAGTCGGAAATGAACAAGAAGAGCGAGGGAAGAATGTACATCGCAGGACTGACAAAGGATAGCAAAGGGAATTGTATCATTATCATGTACGACGAAAATATCACATGCTTCTGGGAGAGCTACTCTGTTTTTTAGTATTCCAGTAGAATGTTGGTCCCACACGAATCCTCCTTAATTGGTAACCAATTGACAATGGCCCGTGTGGGACCCAAACTCTATTGGAATAACATAAAAGAAGTCTCCAGAGTATATGTATACGTTTGAAGGAATAGTGGTTCCAACAATGTTATATGGTTGCGAGGCATAGGCTGTAGATAGGGTTGTGCGGAGGAGAGTGGATGTGTTGGAAATAAATTGTTTGAGGACAATATGTGGTGTGAGGTGGTATGATCGAGTAAGTAATGAAAGGGTAAGAGAGATGTGTGGAAATAAAAAGAGTGTGGTTGAGAGAGCAGAAGAGGGTGTGTTGAACTGGTTTGGTCACATGGAGAGAATGAGTGAGGAAAGATTGACCAAGGGGATGTATGTGTCGGAGGTGGAGGGAACGAGGGGAAGCAGGAGACCATATTGGAGGTGGAAGGATGGAGTGAAAAAGATTTCGAGCGATCGGTCACTGAACATACCGGAGAGTGAAAGGCGTGCAAGGAATAGAGTGAATTGGAACGATGTGGTATATCGGGGTCGACGTGCTGTCAATGGATTGAATCAGGGCATGTGAAGCGTCTGGGGTAAAGCATGGAAAGTTTTGTGGGGCCTGGATGTGGAAAGGGAGCTGTGGTTTCGGTGCATTATTACATGACAGCTAGAGACTGAGTGTGAACGAATGTGGCCTTTGTTGTCTTTTATTAGCTCTACCTCGCACGGAGGGCTATTACATGTGTGGCGGAGTGGCGACGGAAATGGATGAATATGTACATGTATATATATGTATACGTCTGTGTATGTATATGTATGCATATGTTGAAATGTATAAGTAAGTATATGTGCACGTGTGGGCGTTTATGTATATCCATGTATATGTGGGTGGGTTTCGCTATTCTTTCGTCTGTTTTCTTGCACTACCTCACTAACGATAATAATTATAATAATGATAATAATAAGAATAATAATAATAGTAATAATAATAATAATAATGATAATAGTAATGATAATAATAATGATAATAATAACAATGATAATAATCATGATAATAACAAAGATAATAATAATGATAGTAATGATATTAATGATAATAGTGATAATAAGAATACTAATAATAAATGATGGTAATAATGGTACTAACATTGCTCCGACTTGATTTTGGATTCTAGTTACATTCACTATATCAATTAATTACATTTATGGACTATATACATCATACAATATAAATCACGTGCCTCGTGTTCACTCATAACTCAGATCTCTCTCTCTCTCTCTCTCTCTCTCTCTCTCTCTCTCTCTCTCTCTCTCTCTCTCTCTCTCTCTCTCTCTCTCTCTCTCTCTCTCTCTCTCTCTCTCACACACACACACACACGGGGAAGAAGCCCTGAACTTGTTTTACATAATGGGATGTATAATTACATCAAGATAATTAGCGGCGTGGAAGCAACATCTTAGGAGATGCTGGGAAAATTGCAAGCTGCTGAGATAGTCACCTTCCTCTTAGTGGAGAGAAGACGGAGCTCCAGACCAGAGAGAAAGAGAAATGTCGCCTCCTTGAGCCTAGATGGGTTTACACTCTCCTATGTTTCAATATTAAGGTTCCCGATGCCTTGAAAGTCTCATATCGTCTCAAACACTGATTGTAATCATTGATACTCATCATCACTGCGCCATATGGTTTCTGTGTGTGCTGTTAGCATTACCATAAGGTCTAGGCCATTGCGATGTCTGCTTCTTCCCGTACACGGATAAGCTTTGGAACTCCTCGTTTTCCAGTGTTTTTCCTAAACAAGCTGTGCCACGATCCCATTCTGAAAGGTAGCGTTAACGCATCTATTTTTCCGAAAGTCAGATTATTTCTCCTCTTCTCTCTATATTCTTTGTCTCTTTAATCTCCATCACTTTATTCCGTTATTTCTGCCACGTACAGGTTTTCTGGCCTTTGACTGAAACCTCAAACACTGAAAGAGAAACTACTGAAGCTATTTGTCTTCTTCTTCTTCTTCTTCTTCTTCTTCTTCTTCTTCTTCTTCTTCTTCTTCTTCTTCTTCTTGAAGCATGATACTGTGTACTGTATACATGTATATATGTTCCTACCCAACAGAGTCCTACACACTCAGGCTTGCCTGGGATCATGTGCTGGCGCTGTGGAACGCTGGATAATGATCAGTTCACAGTTCGCCAGGCTGGAGCACTGGTCTATCGTAAGGCTATGTGGAAGGTCTCGTCATTGTCTTTGTTACTAAGCTTTAGATGTCTCCGTGTGAGCAGTCAGTCCCTGGTAATAGCTGATTGAATTTCTGAAACCATTTTCATGCAAGAAGCAAATTGGAAGCAAAGTTATGTATATATATATATATATATATATATATATATATATATATATATATATATATATATATATATATATATATATATATATATATATATATATATATATATATATATATATATATATGTATATATATATATATATATATATACATATACATATATATATATGTTCAGGCCCCGATCACACAAAATCTTTTTCACTCCATCTTTCCACCTCCAATTTGGTCTCCCACTTCTCCTCGTTCCTCCACCTCCGACACATATAGCCTCTTGGTCAATCTTTCCTCACTCATTCTCTCCATGTGCCCAAACCATTTCAAAACACCCTCTTCTGCTCTCTCAACCACGCTCTTTTTATTTCCACACATCTCTCTTACCCTTACGTTACTTACTCGATCAAACCACCCCACACCACACATTGTCCTCAAACTTCTCATTTCCAGCACATCCATCCTCCTGCGCACAACTCTATCCGTAGCCCATGCAGGAGGGTGAAAGGAGGGCAAGGAATAGAGTGAATTGGATCGATGTGGTATACCGGGGTTGACGTGCTGTCAGTGGATTGAATCAAGGCATGTGAAGCGTCTGGGGTAAACCATGGAAAGCTGTGTAGGTATGTATATTTGCGTGTGTGGACGTATGTATATACATGTGTATGGGGGTGTGTTGGGCCATTTCTTTCGTCTGTTTCCTTGCGCTACCTCGCAAACGCGGGAGACAGCGGAAAAAAAAAGAATATATATATATATTTATATATATATATATATATATATATATATATATATATATATATATATATATATATATATATATATATATATATGCGTGTGTGTGTGTGTGTGTGTGTGTGTGTGTGTGTGTGAATGTCTTTCTCAGTTAATCTGTTAAAAACTTTTGCCATGCAGTGAGTTTAACAAAGTTTAATGAGTAGGAAGAATCATACAAGTTTTAATTAACATATAAGTGTTAACTTCAACAAAAGTAAAGTTGGCTGAGCTATTCAGTAAATAATCAGCAGAATATACGTATGTATATATTGTGTATGTACGTATTATGTATCATGGAGGTATTATGTACTATGTGTTCACTGTCTGGGTGTTAAAGAGAGAGAGTTTTACACTCGTGTTGTCCCCTCTCTTAACCTTGTATTTATATGAAACATATCTTTACTCCTATGTATATATGCACATACACATGGACACACCAAGAGTATGTATAAATGCCTCTCTCTCTCTCTCTCTCTCTCTCTCTCTCTCTCTCTCTCTCTCTCTCTCTCTCTCTCTCTCTCTCTCTCTCTCTCTCTCTCTCTCTCTCATATATATGTATGTATATATATATATATATATATATATATATATATATATATATATATATATATATATATATATATATATATATATATATATATATATACATATATATATATTACCTTATAGATTTCCATGTTCCCCTACGCATTCCAGCCTGAATTCATCGTTCCGTTATTTCTCAGTTCTGTATGGTAAGAGTATAATACCTTCTCTCCTCAGAAAGTTTGCCCGGGTGCATGAGAATGGTCGTTCCGAGAGTTGTCCAACTTTGAGCCCACCTGACATGAAGATGACAGGGGTTTTTCCACAGTGGAATTCTTTTTATGTGACGTTTATATCCTGCGTCGTGACAGCTCGAAGGATAGGGGGTGGAAGATGGGGGAAAAAAATGATATATATATATTTTCGTCTTTGATACTCAGAGTCGGAAAGGGAAAGAGAGAGAAATGGAGTGATAGAAAGAATCTTACTTTTGAACGACTAGTTTTTCAAAAAGGAAATTAAAAATTTAGATCTCTTTGCCAACTGGATATGTGTGTGTGTGTGTGTGTGTGTGTGTGTGTGTGTGTGTGTTGACATCTTTTATATTTGACAAAAGTGGTTTATAGTTCATTCTGTTTACATAAGAGAATCAACATATGCTAAAGCTGTTTGTCAAATATTCTCCGACAACAGTATTCGAACCGCTACCACTTATGTGGAAATTTGGGGACGTCAAAGACTTGGCATTGGCTTATGTGCTTAAAATAAACGGGTTTACGTTTGACATACCCTGTCAGGGTCACTGTGAACATATGTTGATATCTTTCTGAACGTATTGTCACACTCAGAGATATATAAAGATCGGAGATAGTGCAAAACGAACGTGCAGGATTCGAACCACTGTGTCAATCACTGATGTGCGTATCTTTTTCTTCTGCGAAGAGGGCGATTAAGGAGTAACTGTCCTGTGTCTTCGAAGTGGAAGTTTTGTGGGCATGAGGGATGGTCTCGTGGTATCGTGAAGATGTGGGTGGTTTCCAGAGAGCGGACGAGAAAGTGTAACTCGTGAATGCCTGGGGAGAGTAAATTCAGATGGATGGATGTCATGTGCGATGGTGTTTACAACTGGGTTGGGAAAGATCATTGTCTCCTGCTTGTCGAACCATTCCAGTGAATGTATGTTTTATCACTGTCGTGTTTGGTGGGGATAGGGTGGGAAGGGACCTCTAAGTAAATGTTGCTGAAGTGTGAGGGAAAGGTAAAGTCTTGCTCTACTTTATGGTTGGTGGTTAGCTATACAGTGGTCTGGATGGGAAGAGTCTAATGCCGTTGGAAAGGCCCAAGTGCCCAGCGTACTGAGATGAGATTTTTACACTGTGTAGATGAGGAATGTTTAAGGTTGCTGTGCAACCGGTGACTGTTCTGAGTGCTTTGATTTGTAAGGCTTTTGGCTTTGTAATATTTGCTTTTGATAGAGTGGATGACCAAGTAGGTGAGACGTATATTAGACTGGAGTGGACAACTTGCGCTGAGAAGATACTAAAGGTGTATTTTTCTTGTCCAAATCTGGTACTGGTGAGTATCCTGAGGGAATAATCATTTTCTTTATGGTCCTTGAGTTGAGGTTTTAAGTGAGGGTAGAGAATGTCATGTGCGTGTCGGTTGTGATAACTAGTATGGTTGGTATTGGTTTTTAATGAGAGTGGTTGACCCCTCAGGGTTTAAGTGGTCGGAGGGAAGATAGACGTTGGACTCGAGTCTGTCTAGTATCAAGAGGGTGACGGTGGATTTCTGGGGCGATGCAGACATTCTATTTCGAGTGAGCCAATTTTCTAACTACATGGTGTTGCGTCGCAAGTTTATGTCTGCTTGGGGTATTGTCAGGGGTCCTGTGGTATGACTGTGAGGTCATCTGCATGTGAAAAGACCTTTACGCCGTGGTCCGCACGAGGTGATGAAGGGTCATGTAGAAAGAAAGAAAGAACTCCTGCTTGAGGGAACTCCATTGTAGAGCTTGATGATGTTGGTAGCCAACCCTTTGTGGGTGGCTCTGGCTTGGCAACCGTCCATGAACACGGCAAACCATTACTGTGAGGGGTGGTGCCAACTATCCTTTGTGTGAGGGTGTGTCGAGGAGGGGACAGTGTCAAAGTCTTTACTCACAGTCATTGCCACTAGTACTGTGCGGTAGGAGGGTTCTCGCTGGCTGAAGCCATCCAGTAGGTGATGGGGTGGGTGCAAAAGGCAAGCGTGGGAGTCGAGTGACTGGGGTCTAGAGACGAGCTGAGCACGTGAGAGGAGAGGTAGGTTATGTTTGAGGACTGAACGCCAGCAGTCCATGTGTGGGTGAAGTGCAAAGGATAGAAAGCAACTTGGGATAAAGGAATGAGATTTGACAGCCACTGCTATCACCAGCCCTCTCGAAACCCCGGCGAGACGTGGAGTTTTGAGGTTTGGAGGGTTTTAGGATGGGTACTAAGTTCGCAAGTCTCCAAATGTCCTGGGTTTTGTTGGGTAAATAGGAGTGGAGCGCCTGAACTGCCTCTGGACCTGAGGGTGTGGAATTTTGACATGTTGTCATGACCTGCCGGAGCGACGTTCTTTTAGGCTTTATCTGCGTCGCGAGCGTCACCTGGGGAGTAAAGGAAAGTGCGAACAGTTGCTTTAAAAGGAATCATTTCGCAGATTTTTTATAGTTCATCCTATTAGAAGGTGTAGTAAGTTTGTGGCTAGTATATATATCTGTGTGTGTGTGTGTGTGTGTGTGTGTTTCTATACGACCTTTTCCAGTGATTGTTTTGTTGGATTCATAACTTTTAATTACTAGAATGAATACCGTTGTAGGATTTCTCATCACTATCTACAAAGTCTATCGCTTTTCACTGAAAACAGTCACCGTATATAAACAGAGGAGGAAACGGGATCTTATATAGAGACAAACGTTTATAGAATTAGAAATAATGGCAGTTTCATTTTCAACCATTGACTGGTATTAAAAGAAGATTAATTGAGGTATAAAGTTACGGCAATTACGTGAATTACTTTGATCTGTGATATCTGAGTACTTAGTAACAGTCATTAAAGGTAATTATAGCTCTACTTTGTTTCAACTTATAATGAACCCTAACCTAACCCGACATTATATGTTAAAACATTTTTGTGTGTTTATCTAAATTTGCATGTGATTATGTATGTACGTGGGGGATGAATTTATACATATATGGATTTATACATGGATGGATATGTGTGTATGTGTGTATGCATGTATGGATAGATATGTATGTATACATGTATGGATAAATATGTATGTATGCATGTATAGGAGTCTTTTTTCATAACTGTTCCACCTTTCCTACAACAGATGACTGAGCCTTAGACGACATGCTCCTCGTTTGGCTTCTTCCTTTCTTCCTGCCTGTGGCACGTTATGATAAAGGAGGGGAGGTTTTCCACCCCCTCCCCCACACCAAACCCCCTACGCTGCAGTCCCACTTAGCCTTCTACGACACGCAGGATATATATATATATATATATATATATATATATATATATATATATATATATATATATATATATATATATATATATATATATATATGTATATATATATATATATATATATATATATATATATATATATATATATATATATATATATATATATATATATATATATATATATATATATATATATATATACACATATGTATTATGTATATATGCTTTTCATTGCTGAAATCTGCACGCATTTGATAATATTAATGTATTCGTTAATTACGCAGAAACATGCATAGCTCACAGATTGGCCAAATTACATTACAATTTCAATGAGGCAATAGTGTCTCTTCCACCCCCCCTTTCCCTCCCAACCTCTCTCTCTCTCTCTCTCTCTCTCTCTCTCTCTCTCTCTCTCTCTCTCTCTCTCTCTCTCTCTCTCTCTCTCTCTCTCTCTCTCTCTCTCTCTCTCTCTCTCTCTCTCTCTCTCTCTCTCTCTCTCTCTCTCTCTCTCTCTCTCTGTCTATCTATCTATCTATCTATCTATCTATCTCTCTATCTCTCTATCTTTCTATCTACCTATCTTTCTATCTATCTATCTATTTCTCTCCCACACACACACACACACACACATAGTCTGTCTCACTCTATCTCCTCTCCTCTCCTGCCGGCCCTTGAGAGTGTGTTATCTCCTGCCAAACTTTCCTAATCTCTCTGACTTAACCCATCCAGGCATTTTGCTCCTCTCGTGCCCGTGTGTGTGTGTGTGTTTTAACAATCATTCCCGGTCGTTCCCTCCGGTTTTTAGACCTGGAATTGGAACATAGCGAACTCCCTCCCTCTCGTTTTCTTCCAGTCCTGGAGTTGCATGATTTTTGTTGCGGTCTGATACCATTACGTGTTGACTATCTGTTTGAAAAAGAGATAACGCATACTATACAGATACTGTCTATCATCATATGTGCTATAAAGGCACTGTCTATCATCGTATGTCCTATAAAGACACTGTCTATTATTTCCATAGTTCATCTAATTCTTGTCTCTTTCTCACTCTTACTTATCTACATAAAACTTAATTCTAACCTTCTTTCCTTTATCTCATTATAATCTAATTTCTCTTCTGTAGATCTAATTTCCCTCATATAGAAGTAAAGCATCATAATTGCATCTTCAGGTTCGTATGTAGAACATGTAAGCATATGTTCTCGACCACTTTCCATTTTCCACCGCATTCTAATTCTCTGTGTTCCTCAAATGTCCTTTTCCTATTTCCCTATGATGTCACACGATCGTCCAGGGAGACGTGATATACAACAGAAAGTAAGTCTTTTACATCTGTGCTTTTCTGTGTCTTCATGTCAATTTCTATTTCTATCTCCCGTTCCGCGCGCCGACAGTTGGCCTGGCCTTTAACCTCTCAACTTGTCTCTTTGGTCAAAAGATTATATTCTTCCCTCCCTTAACTTTCTCTTCCCCTATCCCCACCTCCCTCCTCACCTCTCCCTTCCTCCACCTCAAGCCTTATCGAAGCCCAAATGTCTTATTTCCTCAATCTGATGGGCCTCATCTCTCTCTCTCTCTCTCTCTCTCTCTCTCTCTCTCTCTCTCTCTCTCTCTCTCTCTCTCTCTCTCTCTCTCTCTGTTTTTTTATTTCTATTTCCTTTCCCTTTTCTTGGTTTCATGGAACGACACTCTCCCACAGTGTGACGTGGCACTTGATGTGTAAATTGCTATTTACACACGTGTGTTCGTGTGTGTGTGTGTGTGTGTGTGTGTGTAGGTAGGTATTCCCAATGCATGTGATTCCAGTTTCTAGGCTTTCACTTCTGATCCTTTCTGCCCGAGGGCTTCCAATTACTGTGCCTCCAGTCCTGGTTCTTCTTGTATTCCAGGTACCTCCATGTCTAATACTTCCAATCCAGGTACTTTCCGTTCCAGTGCTTTCAGTCCAATTGCTTCTGGTTTTAATTCCTCCAGTCCTGGGGCTTTTGGCTCTAATCCCTCCAGTCCTTGAGTTTTCAGTGCTGGTACTTCCAGTGCAGTTGATTTCGGCTCCTGGCACTTCCAGCGTTGGTGGGCTTAAGGTCTGGATCATTCACTTCCTATGCCATCAGTCCAGATGCTTCCAGTCTGGAAGTTTCCAGTCTTGATGCTTCCAGTGCTGATACTTCTAGTTCAGCTACTTCCAGATCAGGTGCTTCCAGTCCTAATGTTTCCATTCCCAGAGCTTCTAGCGCTGGTGCTTCCACTTCTGTTGCCTTTAGTCTCGATGCTTCCAGTCCTAAAGCCTCCAGTCCTGTTGCTTCTTCCAGTCCTGATGTTTCCATTCCAGGAGCTTCTAGCGCTGGTGCTTCCAATTCTGTTGCCTTTAGTCTCGATGCTTCCAGTCCTAAAGCCTCCAGTCCTGTTGCTTCTTCCAGTCCTGGTGTTTCTAATCTTGGATTGTCTAATTCTGGTGACCTCGTCAGGGCTCAACAAAGTCGTCCTGGTTCATCGCCTGCTCGTACACCCTCCACAACAGAAATGCAACATTCAGAACCGAGAGGGAAAACATTTAGTCTCAAAAATACGATAGGTTGTGGCGGGCAACACTTGGCCCTGTGAGTTTCATTGTTCTCATTTACATATAGATTTTCCATTCCAGGTTGCTGGGTTGAAAACTGGCAGTGCTGATGTGGAGTTGTGGTCCAATATATCGAGCCGCCAGACCTGGGACCTCCAGGTAGTTCGTTGCAATCCAGAAAGGAATCGAAGCTACCCGAAGCCGTTCAGTGTAATACCATAAAAAAAAAGAGAGATCGCCGGAGATTGAAGTAGGTGGTGGATGTGCTCACAAAGACGTGGTCAAAGCTTGAAGAAAGTCGAAGCTCCCGAGATTAAACTCAAACAACTACCAACAACTACAACAACAACAAAAAAAGAATAAACGGCAGAGGGGCATTTAAAAATAAGGTTCAAAGCGATTCAACAATAGTTCGAAACACCCGAGGGAACTCGAAGCGAGACGAATCACTGCTGAGTTAAAGGGGCTGGATCGTGGACGCTCACTTAGAAAGCATATGCAAAAAAAAAAAGAAAAAAATCGCGCACACGTATCTTTTTACGAAAATTTATTTAAAAATGAAATAATGGAAAAAATAGTGGAATTAATCACACGTTTTACGAATTACTTCATCATTTAGTGAAAAAATATATATATAAGGTAGGTGTTATATGCCGTTTTCTAAACTCCGTCCCGTTCTCTGTTCATCCCATCAGACAGACTTTGTTCAAGCCTGTAAGCATAATACTTCCTTCATGGCTGAGTATCTAATCCATGGATTATGTACTGAATATTATCAAGATTTAATGAGCATTATGACTAGCGAATATCAGAACGAAAACAGAAGGGGAAAAAGAATAGGTATATCATTATCTTCAGATTATTCGTTCTAATTAACCTTTGGCAATGAGTTGCAATAAATGCCAGTGGAAAATGAAGGTAATCACAGACGAGAACCTACTTTCAGAATGGATTCCACAGGCACACACGAGAGTTTGTAAGTCCAGGCGTACCTTTTTATACACGTACAGACGCACTTTTAGGAGACGTGGGATTGGATTCTGTGTAAGTGTTAGATTTCACATTACTACATCATTAGCATACACTTAGACCTTTCCTCCTATCATCTCTCTGTGTTGCTGATTTGTGTTTGTGCATACATATACCAAGGACCCTTCTAAAAGGCTCCTACTAGCTCGAGGCTGCGCTGCTTCCAGTGGCAGGGAAATGTAGACTCCTTTGAGGTAAGAAATTTTTTGATGAGATCGTACTCCCATTGACACAACGTCACCAAAGTAACTTTACACTTGCAGCTTATCCTCGCGCAGGTGTAGTACGGTAACACACACACACACATTATATATATGTATATCTATCTATATATCTATCTATCTATCTATCTATCTATCTATATATATATATATATATATATATATATATATATATGTATATATATATATATATATATATATATATATATATATATATATATATATATATATATATATATATATATATATATATATATATATATATATATATCCCGTGACTGACAGTCGACTCGTGATATCAAAACTGTCTCATAAAACTGGCACACAGACACACACACATAGCCAGCGTTATCGTGGCAGACAGACGTACCTTCTCAATATTGAAAACCTCCCCCCGGAGGACACGATCTCCAGCGAGGACTGAACCAGGACTCGTCTGCCACACTCAGTGGCCGTATTTTCTCCCTCGTGACAACATGAAAGGAAATGGGCAGCAGTGAGGCAAGGCTCGCCAGACGGCGGCTGAACACCGGGTAATACGAACCGGCGTCGCCAAGATTGCTTCAGGGAAAACGTCGCCGCAGTTCAAAGGATTATAAGCGACACTTTATCGTGCCTTGGCTCAGCCATTCGCTGGCAGGGAGACTAGGCGTGAGTAATCACGAGGAGTGCGATGGGGGAAAATTCTTAAAAACGAAGAGTACCTGGGGCAATAACACACCTCATGGGATACATACATCCACACGCCACGGGAGTTCGAAGCTTCACATAGTCGTGGAGCTTCGAGTCTGCTGCAGTGGTCCAGGAGAGCTTCCATAGGGTATATAGAAGACCACAGAGACCCCCTCAAGTGATCCATCGGTGTTATTTGTGGATTCGTCTCCAATGGATTCATCCGACAAAGGAGAAGGTCCTACGATTCTCCTCTTTTGCCCACAATTAAGCAAGAGAACATCTGGGACTTCGTCGACTCTCGGTAGGCAGTTCTCTACTTAGCATTACGTCGTCGGAGGTTACACATACACACAGTGTCCAGTCTGCGTCTTCGTTAAGACCTGCTCATGTAGCTCACGTTAGATAGATCACTATATGACGAACCTCCTGGTGCAGGAGACATGCAAGAGGACCTCCACTGTACATTCGAAGGTCCCTACGGAGCCGTTTGTATCAGGAAGCTTCGAGGAACCCCACCGAGTTCTTCACTCTCTCAAGGAACCCCAACGGGTCCTCTGATTCTCAGGGCCTCGAGGACGACCTGGGAGGACTCAAGGAACCCCCACCGCAAGGCCACGAGGATCACCCTGGAGTCTCCTGTTCTCCAAGAAGTGGTGTTGGGTCTTCCTGTGTGAGGGGGAAAATTTGTGTCTTAGAATCCAGATACTCTGGATCAGGCAATCTTCTTGGCCTTCGTCAAAAGTAAACAAATCCAGAGGAAAAAACGAAGAGAAGGATGGAGAAAAACAAGGCGAAGAAACATTACAAAATAAGATGAGCAGTGAGATGAAAGAAAAGAGGTATGAAACGGGAGAAAGACATAGAAATTGAAAAAAAATAATGCAGAATTAAAAAGAACATGATGAGGAATAAAAACAGACTAACACTGGAGATCAGGAAGTAAAGGGAAAAACAAATTTCTCGTTAACCTTCAGAACTCCCTCGCTCCCTCGCTCCCTCCCTCACTCACTCTCACGTCTCTCCTAACGCTACGGAACACACACACACACACACTCTCTCTCTCTCTCTCTCTCTCTATTTATCTATCTATCTATCTATCTATCTATCTATCTATCTATCTGTGTATCTATCTCCCCTCCTCTCGACGTTGTATTATTATTCCAATCAAAGATTCTGG
The DNA here is from genome assembly GCF_036320965.1 of Panulirus ornatus. Taxonomy (NCBI): domain Eukaryota; kingdom Metazoa; phylum Arthropoda; class Malacostraca; order Decapoda; family Palinuridae; genus Panulirus; species Panulirus ornatus. Next base: position 16,479,259 of record NC_092252.1, on the reverse strand, counting down.
ACCCACGATAGAGACTTTAATCCTGTGACTTTGGAACCTTCGATTGTAGAAGGAGAATAAAACATTTAACTCTGACCGCTCGTCTGGAGGCTCCGGGGTGTGTGTGTGTGTGTGTGTGTGTGTGTGTGTGTGTGTGTGTGTGTGTGTGTGTTTGGGGGGGGGGTGGCGGGGATGGGGGAATGGGGGGGTGTGTCCTACAAATGCCTCTCTGATCTCCTACCCACCCCACTTCCCCCAACCACTCCCACACACTACTTACCTATGCCAACAGTTTGAGTGAGACGACGTTAAAAGAGTCACATGTGTGATTTGCATATTCATGAGCAGGGCGCCTCGCTCATCTGGAAGCCAACTTTCATGATCCACCCACCCACCCTTCCTCCTTCCCCCACCCTAATATAGAAAAAAAAAAATGTATATAAATTTTGGCGTTATTATGTATATAAAAGTCCCTCCATATCTGGAGATACAAGATGATGGAAATCTTCGTCTTTGGTGTATTTGCATATTTGGAGTGGTAGAACCTGGTTGGCTATCGTCTCTATACACGTCCGCCTTCAAGATACATCGGGGACGAGCGAGGGAGAGAGAGAGAGAGAGAGAGAGAGAGAGAGAGAGGGAGGGGATTTTGGAGGGATGGTTTATTCTAATTATAATGGTGAAGTTTGTAGGAGTCAAGCCGATCTTTTTCCCTTTTTTTTTTTAAATGTTTCTGTGAGTGATCCCTTCTCTCTCTCTCTCTCTCTCTCTCTCTCTCTCTCTCTCTCTCTCTCTCTCTCTCTCTCTCTCTCTCTCTCTCTCTCTCTCTCTCTCTCGATTGATCGATTGATCGATAGATTGATCGTTACTCAACTTATCATTTCATCATCTTTTCCTAATGAGTCCTCGATCAATCTTTCGTTACTGTTGTAGTAGACTGGTGCGCAGTTCTTCACTATTTCTTTCTTCTTCCTCCTCTTCCTCTCTCTCTCTCTCACACACAATTTTTCTCCATAATTTCTACGAATCTAGCAGTTATCTTGACCCGGTCATTGAGCACCACCTCAGTTCCTGTTTTCTATTCTCTATCTTAACATCACCAACATCTGCTTCTTTGACGTCGTCGTTTTCTTCTTCCCCTTCCTTCTCCTTTTCCTCCTCCTCCAATATCTAATTATCCTCCAAATTCATCCTCCCTTCTCAGTTAACCAGTTAACCTCATGCAGCCGTGCAGTCGATACCCCAAGGTGACTGTCCCCTCCAGTTACTACCGGTTAATCAGGTCATCACAGCAGCACACAGTCACTGGTGATGGTCACAGTTACTGGTGAAGACCACAGTTACTGGTGAAGACCACAGTTACTGGTGATGGTCACAGTTACTGGTGATGGTCACAGTTACTGGTGAAGGGCACAGTTACTGGTGAAGACCACAGTTACTGGTGAAGACCACAGTTACTGGTGAAGGGCTCAGTTACTGGTGAAGACCACAGCTGCTGGTGAAGGGCACAGCTACTGGTGAAGGGCACAGCTACTGGTGAAGGTCACAGTTACTAGTGAAGGCCACAGCCATCAGGACAGTAGTGCCCTTGGAGGTTGGGGGAAGTAACTTATCTGCTATAATTCTGGGTAAAGGTGAAAGCTGAATGTGAGTCACGAAGAGTTTTTCCCAGTTCGCTACCCCAGCACCCTCGCCAGAAAGGCCAGAGAGGAGGGATGGTGAAATGATGGCCTGAAACACAAGGGAGAGTCGTGAGGGGAGAGAGAGAGAGAGAGAGAGAGAGAGAGAGAGAGAGAGAGAGAGAGAGAGAGAGAGAGAGAGAGAGAGAGAGAGAGAGAGAGAGAGAGAGAGAGAGACCCCTCTCAGAAAAAAAAGATGAAAGAAGAAAGTACACTTGCAAGTTAATCTGCTGCCAACAATGACTTTTAGTTGGGGGCCAGAAGGAGATGTGGTTCCTGAAGGAGGAGACATTCACAAGAGTGTGATCAGAAGAACCAATCGTGGGTGAGATTGTGTAGCTATAACATGAGGGAATGGAGGGGCAAAAATAGATTCTGAGTTCTGAGTTACTGTGTTATAGGCAGTCTGGAATATGAGTACGATGGTTTTTGATTTGTTCCAGAGCATTGATAAGGGAAAGCCTGAGGGGCTTCGATCTCCTTTCCCACC
>NC_092252.1:16447111-16472111 GCF_036320965.1 Panulirus ornatus | reverse complement strand
CTCTCTCTCTCTCTCTCTCTCTCTCTCTCTCTCTCGATAGACGGTGACTCATTCATCTCGCAAGTGGGGGAGAAAAAGAGAGAAGGATGGAAGGAAAGCGTCTTCTTCCTTCTTTCTTCTTTCTTCATATGAATGCATTAGAATATCAGATGATTCCATGTGCAGAAGGTATATATACATATTCATGTGTAGGAGGAATATACATATTCATGTGTAGGAGGAATATACATATTCATGTGTAGGAGGAATATATATATTCATGTGAAATCTTTGACCAACAAGGTGATGTGCTGATCTATGGACTGTGTTCCTTTAACATATGTTAACATATGTGTTCGTGCGTTTTTGTAGTGCCCAAGTTGACGTGCGTGTATAAAGGTGTTTATATATCTGTATCTGTATATATATATATATATATATATATATATATATATATATATATATATATATATATATATATATATATATATATATATATATATATATATATATATATATATATATATATATATATATATATATATACCATACTTAATCGCCGTCTTCCGCGTTAGCTAGGTAGCGCAAGGAAACAGACGAGGAGGAATGGCGCAACCCACCCACATACACATGTATATACATATATACCATGTGCATATGCATACTTGCTGCCTTCATCCATTTCCGTCGCCAGTCCGCTACACATGAAATAGCATAACACCCCCCCCTCCCTCCAGCGAGATATATATATATATATATATATATATATATATATATATATATATATATATATATATATATATATATATATATATATATATGTACACAAGAACTCCAAATAAAATGTGCGATATTAACTCTGAACACCAGAACAAAGTTAGGAAAGAATTGCCTTTGAAAGTAAGGGTAGGGTACGCGCCCTGGCGTAAGGCAGCTTTAGTTGCGCACCTAGCCGGCGTTAGCTGAGCACCCAGGCAGCTTTAGCTTTAGCTGGGGAGATCAGGTCGTAGTGTGTCTTTGGGAGAGGGAGGGGGAGATGGAAGCTCCTTAATGGGCCAGTCTGTCTTGCGGGTTGATCGGCTGGAGGTGGTGGGCAAGCTCTCTCTCTCTCTCTCTCTCTCTCTCTCTCTCTCTCTCTCTCTCTCTCTCTCTCTCTCTCTCTCTCTCTCTCTCTCTCTCTCTCGCGTATTGACGCATCAACTCCCCCAGGGAGACGCAGTTGCCTCTTGCGTACTGTCTCGGCGCCCACCCCCCCTATCTTTTTCGCCGACTTACGCATAAAAATGTAAATTACATTAACGGCGCAAAAGGCCTCGCCTTTCCTGTTGCGAAATCTGATGAATAATTCCGAGTGTTTCGTCCTTCCTTGTTGTTTAAAGGATGAGGAATAGTGAGGGGAAGCCCATGGGATCCCGTTCACCCTAACCCCGAGCCTTAAATCTATGGGCTCCGTTGTCCCTATCCTTATTCCATCCCTCTGGGTGGGACACACTCGCGTCACAGATGTCCTCTCTCCTTCGGGTTGGTTTTCTGTGTGGTACCTCCCACCGTAGCTGGAGCATCAATTTGATTCTGTGTGGCACTTTCCACAGTGGTTAGGGCATAGATATGACACTGTATGGGACTATCCACCATAGCTAGGGCATAGCTATGACACTGTATGGCACTATCCACCATAGCTGGGGCATAGCTATGACACTGTATGATAGTTCCCACTACAATTGGAGCATAGATTAGGCACTGTATGATAGTTTCCACTATAAATGAGGCATAGATTTGATACTATATGACAACGTTGGCTGACTCTCACTGGTGGAGGGCCACAGTTTGCCCTACAGACACTATGGCTCGGCCAGACCTCAGCCATGAGCACAGTCGATCTCAACAGATCATGCATTGTGACGCCTTCTGTGCTCATGTTCCTGTTCTTTCACAATAACATCATCCTGTTAAACGACTCTCTGAAAACATGTTATCTCTTGTTTCTTTATCCCTGTTTGCCTATTTCCCACCTCAATGAGGTAGCGTTAGGAAGAGACGACTGAAACTTAGAGTAATACTCTTCGCTTGGCCGCTTCATTTACTTTCTACTTTTAGAGAGTGATATTGCAGGAGGGGAGGATCTCCAACTCTCTTAACCCCTACATCTCCAAGTCGTAAGAGATACGTTAGCAGTCTCCCTTCTCCTCTGTCCCCCAGGGATGATATCATGCGCTGCGGTAATCCCAGGTTTAAGCAACCATCTAGACTGAGCCTTTGAGTTCTAAAGAACCGCCTTCTCCAACGCCGTCAACCTCTGAGGAAACCGCGAAAGAAGCACGCCAAAAGACAGGAGACTCTAAGAAGGAAGGTATTGGATTCCACGCCTCATAGGTGCCCAGTGTGGTGCATTCATCCGCTGAGACATTGAGCCCGAGGTTGTTGGACCATCTTGTGGATAGCGAGTCGTCTGGGTGGAAGAGGCGACACCCGCCAACCCAGTATACGTAGAAGGGACTCAAAGGGGTTGGGGTTTAATCCTTTACATCATCTGTGGTTAGAGATTCGGTGGTGAAGACTTGATGAGTAAGGAGAATTGGGTCACCGATTTTCATTCTTTTTTTTTTCTTCGTGGGTGAATGATTGAGGACGTTTATAGGTGGGAGACGTAAGAGCGGGAGACCAGGTTCGGTTGATACGTTATTCAGGGAAGGTCCAACGGGAGGATCGATTGTAGGAGGTGAAGTGGAGCTGATTCCAAGAGCTGGAAAGGAAGAATAGTGCGGATGGACCTGGAGGGAAAGGGAATACAAGGGTGGGCTGACGATGGGACAGCCTCAGGGAGAGATAGAGTTAAGGGGGATGGGTGAAGAGTGACATTAAAGGGACAACTGAAAGGGGAGAGTTGAGGAGTCAAACACTGCGACAGCTTGGGGCTGAAGCTGACACCTGAGAAGAGGGACGAAACAGAAGAAAGATTCCAAAGAAATTCTGAGGATTAAGTTAAGAACGTCATTCATACTAAGCAGCAAGAACTTCAAAGGAAACCAGGCAGGAAAGTTAGAACACTCAGGAATAAGAAACATGATAAGTAAGGACGAGATATCATTAGTCCAGGAAGAAAAAAGGAACCTAAGAAAACTGGGGAAAAAAAATGGAGCATCTAACCTGAGCTGCCGCCAGCAAGTAACCGGAAACTCGTTCCCTTTCTCAGGGCCACATTAACCTTGACCCTCATTAGTCTTTGGACTCTGGGGTCACTAGGTCTCTTCTCGGTATCCAGAGCAAGCCACCCATGCCGTCCTATGAGGTCCTGAGCAGAGGGAGCCAAGTTATTGCGCGGACGCGATGACTTCGGTGGACGAACGAAGAGGAAGGTAGACAGAATAGGTAAACAAAAATCGTTTTCTTTCCGGCCTCAGAGCAAACCAACACTACTGTTTGGTGCAAACATCTACAGCAGACAATTCATGGAAAGGACAGTGTTAGCAGAGCGACAGACTAACTGACGGACTGGTTAATGTACAGACTCTTTCTAGCCTCAAGAGCAACGGATACATAGCTTCACAGACAGATGATCGGTCACACAAACAGACAAGCTTACAGGAAGACATTTTGTCGTGATGTAAGACGTTCCAGTGTATCTCGAGCAAATAAAACATAAACGCCAGTATGGAGAAGGGTTCAAGGAATGAAATAAAGCAGTAGAATACAATGTGGTAACTAAAGAGGAAGAAGAAGAAGAAGAAGAAGAAGAAGAAGAAGAAGAAGAAGAAGAAGAAGAAGAAGAAGAAGAAGAAGAAGAAGAAGAAGAAGAAGACGAAGAAGAAGAAGAAGAAGAAGAAGAAGAAGAAGAAGACGTAATAGACTCATCATAGCAGAGGCGCGACACTGCCAGTTATTGGTGCCTGGGATTGTGGGAGTGAGTGTACGTAGGGCATTGTCTTGAAGATGACAGCTCAGGGGGGAATTCAGGCTTCACATGCATGCCTCTCTCATGTGAGGGACCTGCGTAATAGTTAGTAAGAGGGGTTAGGGAAAGGTGAGATGTGCTTTATGTTATAGTGAGAGTTCTTGTGAGGGAAGGAGAGAGATCTTGCGACTACACTTGTCTAATTTACATATATATATATATATATATATATATATATATATATATATATATATATATATATATATATATATATGTAGACAGTGAGAGAGAGAGAAAGAGTAGAAAGCCTACATTCCTACGAATATTTACGACTAAACTTTGCCTAAGGCAGGACTGGAGCTTGAAGAGAAGGGAAAAATTATAGAGAGAGCAACATCCATTTCGGCAAAAAGTCTATGCAAATAAAAAATAGATTATAGATAACTAACCTTAAAGTTCAGCAAGGGAGAAAAAGACACTGGAGGACTTTGAAGACTCTAGAGGACCTTGAGGACATTGAAAGACCTTGAAGACACTGGAGGACCTTGATGACACTGGAGGACCTTGAAGCACTAGAGTACCATAAGGACACTGGGAGACCTTGAGGACACTGGAGGATCTTCAAGACACTAGGTGACCTTGAAAACACTGGAGGGTCGCAAATAAACTGGAGGACCTCGAAGACATCGGAGAACCTTGAAGACACTGGAGGACCTTGTTATCCTTCTCATCGTGTTAGGGCGACGCAGGAGGTCTTGTGGTATACTGTGGGCCGAAGATGACCTGAGGGTGAGGACAGGGGACAGATAAGGGTTGGCTTCCAGAGGGATAAAGAGACATTGACGTGGCAGGAAGAGAATAATGAGGGGGTAGGAGGGGAAGGGGAGACGAAGAGAAAAAAGGTGAAGGGAAGCTAAGATGAAATTCAGGAGGAAGATGAAAAAATTATAAGAAATACCAGGAGAAAGAAAGGATAGATGAAGGATAGACGAACATTGAGGTGATGATAACTGGAAGTTAAGATATAACAGAAGACTAGGCGTAGAAATCATAACATTGAGGGTATAGCATGTATAAGTAGGAGGTGTAGAAGGGTGAGATGGCTGGCGGAACAGTAGAATGACTGGTAAAGTAAAAAGGAAAAGACGATGAGGAGGTGGATGGGATAGGGGATAGAAGCTACATTAGGACATGTTAGGTGGAAAGCCACCAGGTGTTGTAGGTCCAGAAGAGGACCTATCCAATCGTGGGGAGAATGGGATATATTTAGGGTGATAGTGTGAAGGGAGAGGGAGAGAACGAGGGGAGCTTGAGTGATGGAAGGGGAGAAAGTGGGTGTGGGAGGATTTAGGATGAAAAAAATCCGGGTTGATTGGAAAAAAGAGAAGATATGACGGTGAGGGGTGACGAAGGTGAGGACGAAGGCATGGAGAGAGAGAGAGAGAGAGAGAGAGAGAGAGAGAGAGAGAGAGAGAGAGAGAGAGAGAGAGAGAGAGAGAGAGAGAGAGAGAGAGAGAGAGAGAGAGAGAGAATATAGGAGTCTAGCGTACTCAGATGTCATAGGATGAGAGAGAGAGAAAACGAACGAAGAAAATCTCATATATCTTTGAGGAGAGAATGAGGAAGACTGACTGGCTTGATGAAGCTGGAAAAAAAGATAAGGAAAAAAATTAAGTAATATTTGGAGTCCAGAAGAAAATTAGGTGAGGAGTGAAGCCTTGAAACCCACGCATCATCTTCCTCCCATAACGGCTCTGTACCAAGACTGGACCAGGTAGGAGGAGAGTTGCTGTACATGGTTGGGTCAGAACTAGTCACCTCCTGAAGGAGGAAGCTACCCCAGCCACTGGCCGCCAGGGGACAGCGTTGGTGTACATGGTTGGGTCAGAACTAGTCACCTCCTGAAGGAGGAAGCTACCCCAGCCACTGGCCGCCAGGGGACAGCGTTGGTGTACATGGTAGGGTCAGAACTAGTCACCTCCTGAAGGAGGAAGCTACCCCAGCCACTGGCTGCCAGGAGACAGCGTTGGTGTACATGGTAGGGTCAGAACTAGTCACCTCCTGAAGGAGGAAGCTACCCCAGCCACTGGCAGCCAGGGGACAGCGTTGATGTACATGGTAGAGTCAATGGCCCTGGAGGAGGTCATCCCAGCCAATGGCCGACAGGGACGGCATCAGTGGTAACGCTCTCGTATCAACCCATCTGACCAGAGAGAGTTCGACAGATTGTCTTCCTCTGTCAGGAGAAATTGATGGTACTACACAAGCAATATCCTAAATCGAGGTGAGGAAAAAAGAATAACTCCTACTGGACTGAAAAACGAAGAAGAAAATAGCCTAAAAAAAATCATTGTATCTTAAGTTAATGATAGATAATGTTACATATACAATTTATCTTTTGTCAGTCAGATACACGTATGTGATTGAACGACTTAATTCATTATCAGTTCCATTATCTGTTATCCAGATGCGACGTGTGAGTGTTAGTGAAGTGTAAAGAGGTCCAAACAGTCGTTACTGACACACAATCAACTCCATTCATTCCCAATGGCTTGGGTGTGTTCTAATCTGCTTCATATTCTTGAATCTACGAGAGCATCTTCGGAGCATCTTCGGTTTTCCTTTGAAATGTTTCCAAAGCTACTCTTTTTGTCCACCTTTTCTACTCATCGATGCTTCGAAAACCCTAACAGTTGCTTTGATCATTCCGGGGCCTGTTCAACCCAGCGCACAACTTTGATCATCAGCTCCTCTTGTTAAAGCAAAGCGAAGCATTGAAGCGGAGCGAAGCAGCTTCATCACAAGGTTCGATACAGTGGATCGAGGCTTCATAACAGCGTTCGTCTGTTTTCCCCCCGAAAGACCTACGCCAGGCTGGGGGTCTCACTATGTAAATTGATCCAATACCATTTTTTCCTGGAGATACACAGATGCCAATCGTATTTTTGAGATAAAAGGTTTCTTGCACCCATTATTGAATTACTCTTGTGGAATTTTGAGGCGTCGATACGGTTGGGTTTGGGGAAGGGTTTTGTTTTGGTGTGTTCACGGGATGGCGCACCCCCCCTGGCCCCGTAACGCAGATTCTGTGTAAATAACTCTGTTGTTTTTGTTTTCAGTGTCACTTTAATCCATAGGCCTCACCGTCTCCGTTATTGCCCGCCTGAGTCTGTCCGTGGCTGACACTCTCTCTCTCTCTCTCTCTCTCTCTCTCTCTCTCTCTCTCTCTCTCTCTCTCTCTCCCTTGCCTACAGGCAAAATCTCATCGTACGTACGCGTAAATACTCCCACTCCTCCCTCTCTCTTTTATCTATCTATCTATCTATCTATCTATCTATCTATCTATATATATATATATATATATATATATATATATATATATATATATATATATATATATATATATATATATATATATATATATATATATATATATATATATATGCTGTTTCTTTTACTTCTGTCTGTGTTCGAAGTCATTCCTCTGCCTAGGAAATTGTATATGGTGACGCCTTAACTTTCCTTGGCAGCTGTGTAAGGATATCACATGGCCTTCTGGAGGCAAAAGTAATTCATCGAGATTTACGAGTAGGAGGACTACGAGCAGCTCCACCCTTCCCAGTTGGGCCGTTGTGCTTTTATCCTCGTCTATAATGGGAGGCCGAAGTTCCGCCCGGACCTCCAGCTCTGGCATGGGATATTTTTTTTTTGACTTGGTTCTTCATATGTAACGCGGTGGAGGGGTTTTGTGATGGAGCTGATGAACAGCTCCTTGCTGTGTGTACAGGAGCCAGAGAGAGAGAGAGAGAGAGAGAGAGAGAGAGAGAGAGAGAGAGAGAGAGAGAGAGAGAGAGAGAGAGAGAGAGAGAGAGAGAGAGACAGATATTCCCAATTCTTCAGAGAGTAATATTGTATCGGGTAGATAACCCACCACCTCCAGGGTGGGTAAGTGAGCCCGGGTGATGACGCTCTGGAATATACTAAATTCTGCAGTGAAATTGCTGATGAACGTCGGCCAAAAGGAAAAAATAAAAAAGAAAATGGTAAAATATCTTATGGTAAAGTGGATGAAGCATATGTATGTATTTCACAGTATATACTGGCAGAAGGCTTCTGAAATACATATGTGTGTGTGTGTGTGTGTGTGTGTGTGTGTGTAGTAAGGTATACCTGACACAATAATCACCTCTTAACCCTCAATAAGGTCAGCCAGTTTGCACATGTACAGCACTTGTGTGCATCCCGTCGTGTGTGTACAACACTGTACGTGGCTGCCACGTCTCACTTTTCCCTCTGGTCGTTCCTCTCGTTAACGACCGTATCATCTGTGGTGATATGTTGCTCTATTATCCACACAAGACGTTAATGTAGACGAGGGAAACCGATCGGGCTAGGCTCGGTTGGGCTAGGATGGGCTGGGTTGGGCTAGGCTACGCTGGGTTGGGGTAGGATGGGCTAGGATGGGCTGGGTTGGGCTAGGCTACGTTGGGTTGGGGTAGGATGGGCTAGGATGGGCTGGGTTGTGCTAGGCTACGTTGGGTTGGGGTAGGATGGGCTAGGATGGGCTGGGTTGGGCTAGGCTACGTTGGGTTGGGGTAGGATGGGCTAGGATGGGCTGGGTTGGGCTAGGCTACGCTGGGTTGGGGTAGGATGGGCTAGGATGGGCTGGGTTGGGCTAGGCTACGTTGGGTTGGGGTAGGATGGGCTAGGATGGGTTACGTTGGATTAGACTGTGCTGGGTTAAGCTGAGCTGGGCTGGGCTAGGCTGTGCTAGGCTGGGTTCAGTTGAGCTGGGCACAGCTGGGCTAAGCTGTATGCTTGTATTAGTGTGGTTTCTCGGGGACTCGTGTGTGTGTGTGTGTGTGTGTGTGTGTGTGTGTGTGTGTGTGTGTGTAGCAGGCCTGCCCTCACCCCTCAGCTGTCAGCCTTAGTGAGGCCTCTGCCCTCCAGGAAAATTCTCGATGAACCCATCTTCGTATACGTGGTTGTAAAATTTGCATAAATGCTTTTGACTTTCTCTCTTTTTTTTTTACGGTAATGCCAAACCCTGAGCGACGTAGTTGGTCGGGTTTATGTTCTGGGGGAAGGAGAGGGGGAGGAGATGAGAGTGTGTTCTGGGTGCGTTGAGAGTGTGGTGTTCACTGGAATGTTTCTGGGAAGCCTTGCCGAATACAGAGGTGCCTCGTAAAATATATTAGTGGGGTGCGTTTTAGAAAACTGGGGTGTGTTGTGAGATAGTGGGGTGCGTTTTGAAAAATTGGGGTGTGTTGTTAGATCGTGGGGTGCGTTTTTGGAAAATTGTTGTGTGTTGTGAGATAGTGGGGGTGCATTTTGGAAAACTGGAGTGCGTTATGAAAAACAGGGGTGTGTTATAGGATAGTGGGGTGCGTTATGAGAAAGTGGGGTGTGTTGTACGATAATGTGGTGCGCTATGAAAAACTGGGGTGTGTTGTAGGATAGTGGGGTGCGTTATGAAAAAGTGGGGTGTGTTGTACGATAATGGGGTGCGCTATGAAAAACTGGGGTGTGTGTCTTAGAAAACTTTGATGCGTTGTGGGAAAAATGGGGTGCGTGGTAGGATATTAGGTTTCGTTGTGGGAAACTGGTGTGCCTGTTGGAGAATACGAAGGAGCGCATAAAGTGCGTCTTGGTAGCTCGGGTGATTTAGGGAGGTGGTTGAAGGAAGGGGGCTGAAACAAGCCCCATTGTTATGGGATGGGTCAGGGGTCGACTGCTATATATAGTCCAATCATGGACGACTTATTGTCCCAAACTTGCACATAAGGAATGATGATGTATCATCAGCAAACATCAAACATCCCAACCACATAGTTTAGATCTATCTATCCCTTTGTTTATCTATCTATCTATCTTCATATCTATCTATCTATCTATCTATCTATCTACTTATCTATCTATCTATCTATTCATCTTTCTCTCTCTCTCTCTCTTCTCTCTCTCTCTCTCTCTCTCTCTCTCTCTCTCTCTCTCTCTCTCTCTCTCTCTCTCTCTCTCTCTCTCTCTCTCTCTCTCTCTCTCTCTCTCTCTCTCTCTCTCTCTCTCTCTCTCTCTCTCTCTCTCTCTCTCTCTGTATATATATATATATATATATATATATATATATATATATATATATATATACATTACTAAAACCTGTTTTCCGGGGTTGCTGAAGCCTCAGGGCTGCACTGCAACCGGTAGCAGGGAGAGGAGGCACTCATGATACAACTAAGATCATTCGCCCGCTAACGTATACCTTTAATGCACTCGACTCCGGGCCAATCATTGCCGCGTTCCAGCTTGTTATTTTCACTCGAGAATGGAATCTCCTGTGCAGAATACCATCATGATGTTTACCCGAGTCTTTGGCTTTTAATTAACATTCCTGCGTTTTACTGGGAGCGTTCATGAGGGGCGCCCAGGCTGCCTGCCCTCCAGGGGATCTGGTGGTGTGTGGGTGGAGAGAGAGAGAGAGAGAGAGAGAGAGAGAGAGAGAGAGAGAGAGAGAGAGAGAGAGAGAGAGAGAGAGAGAGAGAGAGAGATGTATATATAAAGTATATAGGTCGATAGATAACTAGATAGATAGATAGATGAATAGATTAGTAGGCAAACAGATAAATTGATATTTTATATATATATATATATATATATATATATATATATATATATATATATATATATATATATATATATATATATATATATATATATATATTCCTATGAATCCACGGGGAAAAGGAAACACGATAAGTTCCCAAGTGCACTTTCGTGTAATAATCACAACATCAGGGGAGACACAAGAGAGAAACATAAGTCAGTTGATATACATCGAAGAGACGAAGCTAGGACGCCATTTGGTAAACATGCGATTGTCCAAGACAAATATATATATATGTATATATGTATATATATATATATATATATATATATATATATATATATATATATATATATATATATATATATATATATATATATATATATATATATATATATATATATATATATATATATATATATATATATATATATATATATATATATATATATATATATATATATATATATATATATATATATATATATATATATATATATATATATATATATATATATATATATATATATATATATATATATATATATATATATATATATATATATATATGTATTCTGCTATACGCCCATCATCCCTGGAACCTTCTCCATCACTTTGCAAAATCTTACCGTCAAAGTTCCACTCCCTCCCTGTGTCTCCTCCCCCCCAACTCACACACACACACACACACACACACACACACACCTCCTCCTCACCACGAGCCTCTCCACCACAGTAAGACGAAATACTTTCCAGGGATGAACGCCTTGGGGGCTCTTCCATTCTCTGACAGGGGGCCTGGAAGGGCCTCCTGTGAGGAAGGGAAGGTTGAAGGGAGGGAGGGAGATAGGTGTGGATGCGGCGTAAGGAGGGAAGGAGGGTTGGAGGGAGGGAGGTTGGAGGGAGGGAGGGAGATAGGTGTGGGTGCGGTGTAAGAAGGGAGGGAAGGTTGGAGGGAAGGAAGGTTGGAGGGAAAGAGGTGGTGAGACACACAAAGCCTGGAAGAGGAGGCGCTGGTGATGGTGGGAGAGAGAGCCATTTGGGAAAGGGAAAGCAAGACGGCTTCTGGGTGGAACTCATCCCTGTCATCCCAGCTTAACACTAATGACCATGTCTGACCTCTTGAACATGAAGGTACGACCCTTGAGCACGAGGATACGACCCTTGAGCATGAGGGTACGACCCTCGATCACAGGGGTACGACCCTTGAGCACGAGGGTACGACCCTTGATCACAGGTGTGCGACCCTTGAGCATGATGGTACGACTTCCTGAGTGCGAAGATACGACCCTTGAGCATGGCGGTGCGTCGCTTGAGCACAGAGGTACGACCCTCGAGCACAGTGGCTCAAGGGAACGATTCCTTGGTATGATGTCGTAACCAGTGACCTGAACCTTAGGGGTCAGGTCAAAAGGCCACATGATCATTCTCTGGGATGATGCCGTCCTTCACGCCCCTCATCTCTCGTCTGCCCTCCGGCTGTGGTCCGCGGTCCACATTGCGCCATACCTCACTCTCCATTACTAATAATGATCTCTCTCTCTCTCTCTCTCTCTCTCTCTCTCTCTCTCTCTCTCTCTCTCTCTCTCTCTCTCTCTCTCTCTCTCTCTCTCTCTCTCTCTCTCTCTCTCTCTCTCTCTCTCTCTCTCTCTCTCTCTCTCTCTCTCTCTCTCTCTCTCGTCATGCTACTCTTGGCTGGTTAGATTCTATGTGAGGAGAGGATACACCAACAACTAAGGTTCAGTAAGCTTCAGATTAGTTGAGTTAGTTATTGAGAGTAAAGAATAGCACTAATCCTTCACTGCACTAACCTAGCCTAACCTAACCTAGCCTAACCTAACGTAGACTAAACCTAACCTAGCCTAACCTAACCTAACCTAACCTAACCTAGCCTAACCTAACCTAGCCTAACCTAGCCTAACCTAACCTAGCTTAACCTATCTTAGTTAAAGTTTAATTAAAGTGTTTTCAATTGGAATACAAAGTGGTCGCGTCTGATTATCCTCCTGTACCCAGAGGAGCATCTAAGGGCTTCTCCATCCACCTCTCTCCTCAAAAGATCCTTCAACTGCCCTCTTGGTCTTTTCTTTCTTTAGTTTCCCCTTACCTCAACAGAACTCCCCCCTCACCCTCCTCCCTCCTCGTAGAGTCTTTACCTCCCATTAGCGTCCAACGAGGCAACACCTCCTTCACTTGTTCCTTCAAGTACCCTCCCTCACTCTGGGTTATCTTTTGCCTTTCCCTACCAGCACCTCCTTCACATCCCTCTCGAAACCTTCTCTCTCTTCCAGTAAGTAAACCTTCGCTACCCCTCCTTATCACCTCAGCTTCCAGGAGCCCTTCGCTCCTTCTTTAAAAAATGATTTACTTCCATTAACTCTTCCTTACCCTTCCAGAAACCTTCACTCACCCCATGGCAGCTCTTACTCCTTGGGCATCACCACCTCCCTCTCCACGAAGCATCCATAACCTTGGACACTACCACATCCCTTACCCCTTCAAGAGCCCTCCTTCCCTCTCACTGGAGTCTCCCCTCAACCCATGAGTGGCACCACATCACTCGTCCTTCCAGGAGACCTCTCTCTCTCCCTCTCTTTCTCCCTCCTTCCAGAATATCCTTCACTCCTGAGCACCGTTAAAAACCTCAGATCGTTGGGAAAATCCTTTGATCCTTTGCATCCTGCAAAAATGGAACCAATTCGCTTCTTATCCTCTCTTGATCGGTGGCTCAATAACTGCCGGAGAGTTCCAGCTGTCCCAGGGCTGGATGCCTCTGTGTCTTATAAGACTGACTACTCTCATGCCATCCAGGCCTGAGTGCCTCGGAATCTCCCAAAATGGGTTACGTCTTTGCCATCTCAGGCTAAGTTCAGGAAGGTCTCCCGGGGCTGTCTTCTTTCCTATCTTTAAGAGTTTGCTGCCTACGTTTTATCCAAGGCTGGAATCCCTTATGTTTAACCCTAGTGGGTAATGTCGTGTCTTCCAGGGCCACAACAGAAGCCAACCCACTCTAAGAGCTCCCTTTTCCCTCCCTCCAAATATGCTGTCATTCTACTTCTACTTCTAATGCCAGTTATTTTCTTTTATAAACTCTCCCTTCCTCCCTCCTTCCCTCCCTCTCTCCCTTCTTCCTTCCCTCCCTCACACCTTCTATTCTTTTCCTTGAAGTTTTCGTCCCTCCTGAAGCGTCGTTATATCACTTTTGCCTCCGGGAGCCAACCCTCCCTCTCTTTCTTCACCCGTAAACGTCGCTGCGCCACCTGTCACTCCAGGAGCCTACCCTCCCTCTCTCCCACCTCCCTCTCCGCCTCCT
This sequence comes from Panulirus ornatus, assembly GCF_036320965.1. Taxonomy (NCBI): domain Eukaryota; kingdom Metazoa; phylum Arthropoda; class Malacostraca; order Decapoda; family Palinuridae; genus Panulirus; species Panulirus ornatus. The sequence continues at coordinate 16,458,329 of NC_092252.1, read as the reverse complement.
CCCTCTCCCTTAAGCACCCATTACCATTAAGCGTTTCTTCATCACTTACCCTCCCTGGAGTTCTACCTCCCTCCCTATTCTGCCCACGAGCATCCTTCTCCAAAGAATTCCACAGAATCACTTATTCTTAACGAGACTCCCTTCCCTCTTCCCTTCTATCCCTTCCTTCGACATACCTTTCACTCCTGATCAAAGCTAAAAGCCTCAGTTCATCAGGAAAATCGTTTCATCCTTAGCATCCAGCAAAAATTAAACCAATTAGCGTCTTATCCCCACCTGATTGGTGGTTCAATAACAGGCGGAGAGTTCCAGTTGTCTTCGGGCTGGATATCCCCATGGTTCGCAGGGTTGGCTGCCCCAATATCTTCCACGACCGGCTATTTTCCAGTACGATCCAGGGCTAAATGCTTCAGAGTCCACGGGACTGGATACCTTTCTTAGCTAAGGCTTGCTACCTTCCCACCATTATGGGATGATTGCCTCGGGATCCTCCAGGACGGCCCCCCCCCCTCCCACCTCCTCCTCCTCCTCCTCCACCCTGTTTTCGAGGATTCGCTCCCCCCTTTTTCATCCAGGGCTGGCAGTCCTCGTGTCTCACAGGACTGTCTGTCTCTGTATTATGGAACACGGTTTTCTTTGATGCATTCAAGGGCTAGTAGATTCTGTGCCTTCCAGGGGTGACGTCTTCAAGGTCTTCCAGAGCTGGCTACTTTCATTCCATTTAGGGTTAACTGCTGCGTTTTTGTCCGCGGCCAGCAACCCATGTATCGCACACGGTTATCTGCTTCGGTGTATACCAGAGCTGGTCACCTCCATGTCCGCAAGGACTGATGCACTTCATGTATTCCAGGAATGTCTACCACTCGGCGTCCAGGCCTGGATACCTCATGTGCCTCAACACCGATGGTTTCGTCCAGTGTCATCATAGGTTCTGGCTACCTCCGTATCTTCCAGGGATGGTAGCCTTCAGATCTTCAGGACTGGTTGCCTTCAAGTCTTCCAGGTTTGTCTGTCTTTACTTCTTTCAGATTTGGCTTACTCCAGGGCTTCTGGGGTTGGCTACCACTCTGTCATCCAGCTCTGTCACGACGGATTGGTTATCTTGCAGTCTTTAAGGCTTAGCTGCCTTCATGTTTTCCAGAACTGTTTGCCTCTGCTGTCCCCAAGGACTCTCTGGATTGTTGATATATGAGCTTCCTGCCTTTTACTCCCTCCACATCTGGCTGAGCACCTTTCAGAGCTGTCTGGAAAGCTCAGTGCCTTCCAGAGTTGAACCTCCATTTATCAAAGATTGACACCGCCCGTGTGTTCCAGGGTTGACTGCCTCTGTCTTCCCTAAAGCTCTCGTGTCTTCACATTTTCCAGGGTCTGAGAGGCGCTGTGTCTTCAGAAGCAGCAGCTGACTGTGTCTCCCCCTTCCAGCGTTCGCAACCTTCGTATCAACGAACTTTATTGATCTTATCTGTGTCTAGACTTGAGCCTCCCTAAGTGGTTGACTGATGTGTGTGTGAGTGAGTGTGTGTGTGTGTGTGTGTGTGTGTGTGTGTGTGTGTGTGTGTGTGTGTGTGTGTGTGTAAGAGATAGAGGGAGTATCAGCCTACAAAAACAACATCGATTATTCCTTTTCAAGATATTGGGAGTCCTGTTAGCGTCAGCAAGATAAACATGGACGAGTTCATCATCTCTCTCTCTCTCTCTCTCTCTCTCTCTCTCTCTCTCTCTCTCTCTCTCTCTCTCTCTCTCTCTCTCTCTCTCTCTCTCTCTCTCTCTCTCTCTCTCTCTCTCTCTCTCTCTCTCCCCCCAGGTAGTCACACCCTTTGCACACCCGGACAACAAGTCCCAATAGGCCAGTTAATTACCAGCACTTGTTGACGCAAATATTTACAGTAGACTCGTGAGTTCTTGTGTCCCCCTGCTCTCCCACCCAGTGTGCAGTGGCTCATGCCATGGGATAAGGGGGGGCCCTCTCTCTCTCTCTCTCTCTCTCTCTCTCTCTCTCTCTCTCTCTCTCTCTCTCTCTCTCTCTCTCTCTCTCTCTCTCTCTCTCTCTCTCTCTCTCTCTCTCTCTCTCTCTCTCTCTCTCTCTCTCTCTCTCTCTACCCCCAGTTCCATCGTAACTCTGACGCTTTATCTCGGTGTTTCCAGCGGGTTATAAACCCTCACAAAGAATATTTCTTTCCCTTCTTTTTTTTCATTTTCAGAATAGCAACGTCGAGAGAAGTGTGAGTTGTTTATTCTTAGTAAAGATGTCTGAGACTCGCGTATATATGATGAATTCCTTTCCAGCGTTAGAGAAGTGGGGTAAGTCTTATGGTAGTCTTAAATATGTGATCTGGTAGTCTTAATATGTGATCTAGTAGTCTAAATATGCGACTAAGTTGTCTGAAATATGTGACTAGGTTGTCTGAATACGTGACTAGGTGGTCTTGATATAGGATCAGGCAGTCTTTGTATAGGATCAGGTAGTCTTAATATGTCACCTGGTAATCTTATATGTGATCTAGTAGTTTTAATATGTGATCAGGGAGTCTTATATGTGATCTAGTAGTCTTAACATGTGATCAGGTTGTCTTTACATGTGGGATTTAAGGTGTGCAGGGGCAGCCATATGCGAAGCCCTTCTACATCCCTCTAGCGTCAGCAGCTAAGGAGTGGAAAGGGGGATAAAAGGCTACGGGGAAGGCCTTCCCAAGGCTGCCCACATCTGTCCAGGTGACGCAAGGCTAGGTGGAAGACCTGGTGAGGCTCTGGGAGTCTCTAAGGACACTTCGTGAAGCTTTAGACCTATGGTGGAGCTCTGGAGAGGTTCTAGAGACCTATTATGAAGCTCTGAGAACTAATGGTGAAGTTGTGAGGAAGTTTTAGTTCTTGTGAAGCCCTGGTAATGGTAGTGGGTGGTGGTAGTAGTAGTGGTAGTAGTAGTAGTATTAGTTGTAGTAGTAGTAGTAGTAGTAGTACTGGTGGTGATAGTAGTGGATCATGATGATGGTAATAGTGGTAGTGGATTGTGGTAGTAGTGGTGGTCGTGGATGGTGGTAGTATTGATGGTCATAGTGGTCATTATGATGGTAGTAGTTGAAGTAGATGGTGGTGGTAGTAGTAGTAGTAGTCGTAGTAGTAGCGGTGGTAGTGGTAGTGGGTGGTAGTAGTAATAGTAGTAGTAGTGGTAGAAGTAGTGGTAGCGGAGGTTGGTAATGGTGGAGGAAGTACGCGGCGTAACAACGGGGGTGAGGAAGAGCTAAAGGTTGCATGCTAATTCGTGTCTAAAGGTTATAGGTCATCCGGGTAACTGCCGGGAGAGAGAGAGAGAGAGAGAGAGAGAGAGAGAGAGAGAGAGAGAGAGAGAGAGAGAGAGAGAGAGAGAGAGAGAGAAAGAGAGAGAGAGAGAGAGAGTGCGTTCGTTCGTCTCGACCATAACGTCACCACAATCCTTATATATTTTGTCTGTGTAAGGTCATACGATGAAAGGAATAATTGATCTATCTCTATCTATCTATCTATCTACCCACTCTATGTCTACCATCTGGTCATGTCCCCAGCCACAGCGTCACACAGACAGACGACGGAGCCCCAGAGGCTGTAGAAAAATATCCTTGCTTGCCTCTACTTTTATTCAAAAGGTCATAATACAGGAGGGAGAGGTCACCAGACTCCCCACGCCCCATTCCCTGGCCAGTATGCTTCCTCCCCTGTCCTCAGAGATTAAGATATAAGAATTATGAGGCAATCTAATGATATTCTCGAAATTAACAAAACCATTGCAGTAAATGATAAGAAAGAAAACTTCCAAAGAGATAACATCATGTAAAACAAATGCTAGATTAAGCAATGAATTGAAGACAAGAAATTATATAGAAAATGCGACAGACTGTAGCATGACATACACTTATAGATTGCAATATATATATATATATATATATATATATATATATATATATATATATATATATATATATATATATATATATATATATTTTTTTCTCTTTTTTTTTTTCATACTATTCACCATTTCCCGCATTAGCAAGGTAGCGTTAAGAACAGAGGACTGGGCCTTAGAGGGAATATCCTCACCTGGCCCCCTTCTCTGTTCCTTCTTTTGGAAAATAAAAAAAAGAAAAAACACGAAAGAAATGGCCCAACCCACCCCCATACACATGTATATACATACGTCCACACACGCAAATATACATACCTACACAGCTTTCCATGGTTTACCCCAGACGCTTCACATGCCCTGATTTAATCCACTGACAGCACGTCCACCCCGGTATACCACATCGATCCAATTCACTCTATTCCTTGCCTTCCTTTCACCCTCCTGCATGTTCAGGCCCCGATCACACAAAATCTTTTTCACTCCATCTTTCCACCTCCAATTTGGTCTCCCACTTCTCCTCGTTCCCTCCACCTCCGACACATATATCCTCTTGGTCAATCTTTCCTCACTCATTCTCTCCATGTGCCCAAACCATTTCAAAACACCCTCTTCTGCTCTCTCAACCACGCTCTTTTTATTTCCACACATCTCTCTTACCCTTAAGTTACTTACTCGATCAAACCACCTCACACCACAGCTTTCTAAAATGGGAAACAGAAGATATATATATATATATATATATATATATATATATATATATATATATATATATATATATATATATATATATATATATATATATATATATATATATATATATATATATATATATATATATATATATATATATATATATATATATATATATATATATATATATATATATATATATATATATATATGTCTATCGTAAATTGCAAATTGTAAGGCATGACCATTTGGGCATCAATGATTACGCAGATGGAAAAGCCGACCTTAACCAACAGGAAACATTTGTTCAAACAACCCTTAACTCCAGCTAATCAACTCATACCCAGACATGAGACACTGTGCCGTTCATGGAATTACCCTCAACGCGCGTAAGAAGGTGTTACGATTTTTTTTCATTTTGGTTGGTGTAGTGGATAGACGCTGTTGACACCACCAATTGATGGGTTGAAAGGCCAACCAACCAACCAACCATACTGCCAGCCAACCAACCAACTAACCAGACTACCAGCCAACCAACCAACTAACCAGACTACCAGCTAACCAACCAACTAACCAGACTGCCAACCAACCAACCAACTAACCAGACTATCAGCCAACCACCCAACCAGATTGCTGGCCAACTAACCAACCAACCAGACTACCAGCCAACTAATCAACCAGACTGCCGCCAGTCAACCGACCAACCACACTTCCGCCAGTCAACCAACCAACCAAGAGACACAGCCTGGAGGGCAAAGAACAGGAAGACAAGAAGAAGAAGAAGAAGGAGGAGGAGGCGTAGGAGGAGGAGGAGGAGGCAACACAGCAGTGGTGCTAAAAGTAAACATTAAGGCTGAACTATGCTATATACTCTGGCACGTATTTTGAGCCATGCTATAGCCGAGCAGCAGCAGCGACGGGAGGCCATGTTATGGCTCAGCTGCAGTAGTAGCAGCAGTGACAGTGAGGCACTGTTATAACCCAGCAGGAGGAAGGATGGAGAGGCAATGTTATAGCTGAGCAGACAGCAGTAAAGATGATAATGATAATGATAATGATAATAGTATTAATGATAACAGTAACAATAATGACGATGATAACATCAATAACAGTAATGTTAATGATAATATTAATAATGATAATAATAATAATAATAATAATAATAATAATAATAATAATAATATAATAATAATAATAATGATAATAATAACGATGATAATAATAATAATAATGATAATAGTAATAACAATAATGATAGTAATAATTATAACAACAATAATGATAATAATAGTGACAATAATAATAACAATAATGATAATGATAATGATAACAATAGTAATAATAATAATAATAATAATAATAATAATAATAATAACAATGATAATAATCATGATGATAATGATAATCATAATAATAATGATAATAATAGTAATAATAACAATAATGATAATAATAATGATAGCAATACTAACAATAATAATAACAACACTCCCTCCCTCGTAGTGCCAGGGTTGTGGATGACTGGCCTCCAGCCTCCGCCGACATCATTACTGAGGTTATGAAGGAGCGATAAGCCTCAGAGCATCTCTGGGGCGTCGGGTAATGGGTGCGTTTACAGGCGTCGTTCGCCTCCTGAAGGCGGATGCGGCCCGGATTCTGGACGGATATCGTGACTTAGGCTGTTCGTTGATCTCTTCTGGGATGATGTCTTGTTATATCCTTAGGAACGTCTATGATAAGAAGGATGATGGGCTAGTGTCTCTGAAGGACAGGCGGGGATAAAGGATTGAATAGATGTTTTTGTATGTCGGATATTTCTTGTGTATTTGTGAAGGTACTGGTGAGGAAAGGTGAAATGGTTATGGAAAGGAAAGACTTAGATTAATGTCTCATGAAATGAAAACTTTGATCTTTAGGTTGCTAAAAACCTAGAAATATATATATATATATATATATATATATATATATATATATATATATATATATATATATATATATATATATATATATATATATATATATATATATATATATATATATATATATATATATATATATCCCTCCTCTGCTGTGTGATAAGATGGGGTAATCTTGCTCTGGTGCTGTGTGATAAGATGGGGTGATCTTGCTCTGGTGCTGTGTGATAAGATGGGGTAATCTTGCTCTGGTGCTGTGTGATAAGATGGGGTGATCTTGCTCTGGTGCTGTGTGATAAGATGGGGTAATCTTGCTCTGGTGCTGTGTGATAAGATGGGGTGATCTTGCTCTGGTGCTGTGTGATAAGATGGGGTGATCTTGCTCTCGTGCTGTGTGACAAGTTAAAGGAATATCCCTCCGTTGCTGTGTGGCAAGTTAAAGGAATATCCCTCCGTTGCTGTGTGACAAGTTGAAAGAAATATCCCTCCGTTGCTGTGTGACAAGTTGAAGGAAATATCCCTCCGTTGCTGTGTGACAAGTTGAAAGAAATATCCCTCCGTTGCTGTGTGACAAGCTGGACGAATCTTGCTCACATAAACAGTAGAATCATAAATATATATACATTTTCCCCTCAATCCTTTTTTTCCTGTATTTTCTTCGTTTGAAAGGACTGCATCGCTCATATAAACATGACCTTTGATTGTATATATATCATTTCCTTACGAATTACTATATCTCTCTCTCTCGTCTTCCACATCTCCCTCTTTCCTCACAACCTGTGAGAACCACTTCCACTCACACACACAGTGGAACTCACACGAATCACTGGTGAATCATCGCACGAATCACTGGTGAAACATCACACGAATCACTGGTGAAACATCACACGAATCACTGGTGAATCATCACACGAATCACTGGTGAAACATCACACGAATCACTGGTGAATCATCACACGAATCACTGGTGAAACATCACACGAATCACTGGTGAATCATCACACGAATCACTGGTGAATCATCACACGAATCACTGGTGAAACATCACACGAATCACTGGTGAAACATCACACGAATCACTGGTGAATCATCACACGAATCACTGGTGAATCATCACACGAATCACTGGTGAAACATCACACGAATCAGTGGTGAAACATCACACGAATCACTGGTGAATCATCACACGAATCACTGGTGAATCATCACACGAATCACTGGTGAATCATCATCTTTTCGTTATAATTCGATAAACATATTTTTGCCCTTTATACCAACATGGCTTCAATGGGAGGGGTGTTCGGGGTAGGAGTAGGGCGTAAATTTCCCCGTGTTATATCGGCCTTTTTTTTATATCTAAACAAGAAAAAAAAGGCTTAGTGTGCAGACATTTAAGTAGATATTTAAACGAAAAAGTCTACTTTGACGTGTTTGTTGAGAGGAGGAGGCCATAGCCACAGGGTCACAAGTTACCCATAAGTCTCCCAAACTATTAACATATTTTGTTCCTAGTGCCATGTAATCCTGGCTTGCTAACGACCTAATTAGCTGGGCATGCCTCGTTAACTAAGAACAAGCGGTAATCTGCTCTCCTCTAACATTGGGGGATGGAGAGGTGGGGAGGGGGGGGGGGAGGAATGAGAGAGAACTGAACACTCTCTCTCTCTCTCTCTCTCTCTCTCTCTCTCTCTCTCTCTCTCTCTCTCTCTCTCTCTCTCTCTCTCTCTCTCTCTAAACATATACATATATATATATATATATATATATATATATATATATATATATATATATATATATATATATATATATATATATATATATATATATTAGAGAGAGAGAGAGAGAGAGAGAGAGAGAGAGAGAGAGAGAGAGAGAGAGAGAGAGAGAGAGAGAGAGAGAGAGAGAGAGAGAGAGCAAGTACTGAAAGGGTAAGAGAGATGTGTGGTAATCAAAAGAGTGTGGTTGAGAGAGCAGAGGAAGGTGTTTTGAAATGGTTTGGTCACATGGAGAGAATGAGTGAGGAAAGATTGATAAAGGGGATGTATGTGTCAGAGATGGAGGGAACGAGGAGAAGTGGGAGACCAAATTAGAGGTGGAAGGATGGAGTGAAAAAGATTTTGAGCGATCGGGGCCTGAACATGCAGGAGGGTGAAAGGCGTGCAAGGAATAGAGTGAATTGGAACGATGCTGGTATACTGGGGTCGACGTGCTGTCAATGGATTGAACCAGGGCATGTGAGGCGTCTGGTGTAAACCATGGGAAGTTTTGTGGTGCCTGGAAGTGGAAAGAGTGCTGTGGTTTCGGTGCATTATACATGACAGCTAGAGACTGAGTGTGAACGAATGTGGCCTTTGTTGTCTTTTCCTAGCGTTACCTCGCGCGCATGCGGGGGTAGGGGGTTGTCATTTGATGTGTGGCGAGGTGGCGACGGAAATGAATAAAGGCAGCAAGTATGAATTATGTACGTGTGTATATATCTATATGTCTGTGTATGAATATATATGTATACGTTGAAATGCATAGGTATGTATATGTGCGTGTGTGGACGCGTATGTATATACATGTGTATGTGGAATGGGTCGGGCCATTCTTTCGTCTGTTTCCTTGCGCTACCTCGCTAACGCGGGAGACAGCAACAAAGTATAATAAATAAATAAATATATATATATATATATATATATATAACTGTTTAGCGTGGTAGATACAGTCCAGAAAAACGTTAATCGAAAGCATGCAGAGAGAGAATGAATCCCCCACTGGACTGCACTCAGTGATGGCGGAATATATTCTGAACCCAAACCTTTAGGATTCAGGAACATTTGAAACGTGTTCCACGATCCTGATTCCATACACAAACATGAAAGAGGATCGTCTAACCTTGACCATACCTGGAAAATACGAACGTATACAGTTAATGGAGAACGATTAATTGATAATCATTGCTGTCACCATTGATAATCACTGCTGCCAACATTGGTAATCACTGCTGCCAACATTGATCATCACTGCTGCCAACATTGATCATCACTGCTGCCACCAGTAGATCACAAAGCTGGCATTTATTACGATTATATTGACAGGTAATCAGAGAGAAGATCATTGGAACGTTGTCTATAAACTCCTCATCGGCAGTGATCACTATATGTACATTCCCTCATGTGTCTATATGAGGTGGTAGAGAGATGGCCTTCCTTCCGTTGCTTTAAAAGTCTTTACTGGAGTCTTTCATATTTTACACACCTCTCTCCATCAAGGCCGACTGTACGATACGTGTGCACCTTTGTCTCTACATTCCTTTGAGTGCAGTAAACTGAGCGAGGCAATACCTTCCTAGACATACCAGACCTCTCCAATGTCACCAAGGGATCATCTGTCTTTTTGAATGGTCGACTTACGCCTTGGCTTTCACTCACCTCATTGTTGAGGTGATGTGTCGCCACCAGACCATCTCCTCCTCTCTCTTTTGTCATTTAACTCCATGAAGGTCCTCTCGCCCTGTCCAGCTCAAAGGAGTTCTTCCCTTCAGAGAGCTGCACTGTGGGATTCGAAGCAACGCAGCTCCATAAACTCACTCTCTCTCTCTCTCTCTCTCTCTCTCTCTCTCTCTCTCTCTCTCTCTCTCTCTCTCTCTCTCTCTCTCTCTCTCTCTCTCTCTCTCTGGACAGCACTACTACCCATATCATATTCCAGGTTAAATGATTCCAGTTATTCCAGGTCTTGGAACGTCCAATGTTACCGAGAAATCTGCTTACACACACACACACACACACACACACACACACACACACACACACACACACACACACACACACACACACACACACACACTTTGGTTAGGTCGTCACACCAGAACATCCCTTCTGTGCTGACTGAGTGAGCCTCTCCCACAACCCTCTCATCTTCTGAATATCGCACATGATGTTCTCATTTCGACCGAAGTCTCACATTGTTTCCTTGTCCTCCCCCTTGCCTTTCCAGTATGAGGGGAACAAATACTCTTTAAGTATTAACCCCTTGGACGCTGGAGGTTTAAACTTTGAACCATACGCTGAATTGAATCTCATTGTGTTCCCTGGAAGATATATTCAAACCCCAAACTGGATCAGTATTCTCTCTCTCTCTCTCTCTCTCTCTCTCTCTCTCTCTCTCTCTCTCTCTCTCTCTCTCTCTCTCTCTCTCTCTCTCTCTCTCTCTCTCTCTCTCTCTCTCTCTCTCTCTCCTGTCGCCAAACAACGTCACCCCCCCCCAAATAAAAAATGGACCCAGTCTCCCTATCCAGGTTAATAAACACGTTACACTCTGACCACTGGACTTTAGCTTCATTTTTTTTTGCCACTGTTACGTACACCAGATTCAACCAGTCCGCCGAATTAGCGACATTAGACACATGATCGCCCTCTTCCTGACGACTGGATAAAGTCAAGTTGAGCAGGATGTCTGTTTACCAGAGACGATTACCTTTCCAGTACCCTTTTGTACATCAGCCCATCTCGTAAACTCTCAATAAACACCGTCCTTTGAGCTTCGACAGCGATCATCATTAACTCTAAGCGGTTCTCCTAAGTGTATCAAGTCAATGCGAATCTCTTTTAAGTCAGCGAATGTTAATCTACAGTAGGAGAGGATTTTGTGTCGTACGATGGCTTTCAGTAGGTAAGGAAGAGGGTTCCACTGAGTGGCCCAGCTCGAGGCGCTGCGAATCGCTCGATACATCATATGATGATTCGTGAATGAG